>NW_018164879.1:154830-172165 GCF_001263595.1 Phalaenopsis equestris
CTCTTTCCCAAGCAATCTTACTAGTTCCTTTGAATCACTCACTCTCCTTACAATTCCGCTCAAATCTCACTTAGAACTATAGTGAAGATGATATCTCTCACTTTCTCCTCTTCTCCTGCAAATCTAAGCAAGCCTCCAAGACTTTCTCCTCTCTAAGGAAACTCACATTCTCTCTAAAATAATTCTACTTTCTCTCTAAAAGAACCCCACTTTGAATCTCGAGAAGTCTCTTTAAATATAGTTCTCAAAATCACCAAGAGTTTCTTCAAGCACCCATTCAAAATTTGTCAACGTTCATTGAATCTTCTAGATAAACGCATCTGGCTCCTAGGTGCCAGGTCAACATTGGCCACTTTGCTTCTTTTGACTCCAAGTTGTTCTATTTTCATTCCATTTGCTCCACTTGCTCCATTTGGTGTACCTACAACAAAAAACATTAAAAATACATTTCATCAAAGTGGAATATCATTAAAAATAAGCATTAAATGTGTAAATAAAAGTAACATATTTTAGGCATATCAATTACGTCAGGCTCTCTTTCTTGAGCTCTGAAATGGGAGATTTTTACGTGACCATGCCAAAACTGGGCATGGTCATGCCAAGTCAAAATTAGGTTTTGGTACTCATAGCGTGGCAGAGGTCTCAAACGAGTTCCCTTAGCCTCAGAAGGTTCTAAATAGATGGGAAATGATCTCTAGCCATCAAGGAAGGCCCATAGACATGCCGCAACATGAGAATAACCCCTCAAAATAGCTGTCATTTCGGGCGACACAAAGTGGTCTGAAATCCTAATTCTCACCTGGTAGTCCCTGCGGGTGAGTCTTGTGACTCCAGTTGACCATAAACGAGTATGGATTGATGGACAAAGGTCTCTAAGCATTGAGACAAGTGTTAAACTTGTCCTTAGCTAGTGCCAACCCCATCCCACAGTAAATTACTCGAGTAGGGCGAAATTCGGTACTGATCAAGTTCCCGTGCTCATGCACGTACCAGGAAGTCCAGTGGATATCTTGAGCTTCAGGATAGAACGAATGGACACCGAGTCATTCTAAATTATTCAAGTGGATATACTACACACGTGACATCAAAAATAAATTAAAAGAGCATTTAGATACATACCACCCATTTCCTATGTATTTACATATATAATACCTAAACCTTACTTTTAAACATTTATATCATCCAAATCTTTCAGATGATACTAAAAAATACCACAATTTTATCTTTTAAAAGTTAAAATTCTCCTTTTCATGCATATTTAAAGTGGTAAGATATGTAAATACGCAAAATTAAATGGTATGGATGTTAATCTTCCTATATAGAAATCAATTCGAATTTATAATATTTTTTCCAACAAAAATTGAAAATTTTTTACATATTTACCTCGGATGCTTTAGAACGTCAAACAGGAAACCAGAGCGGGAAGTACGTTATACGACCTTCGGATTCCTCGCAGAGCCCATGTTTGTTTCCCTCTCTCCCCCTCTCCCTCTCTCGCTCATTCTCTCCTCGTCTCATCTAGAATCGAAGAAAGCTCGGCTTTGGTGGAAGTGGAGTTTGTGCTGTGAAAAAAAGGTTGGGCAAAATTTCTTTTTCTTTTTTTCTTTCCTGAGATCGATTGACATTGATATTCTTCCATCTCTTCTGTTGTTTCCGTGATTTGGGATTGGTGAATCATGTTAATTTGCTTTTCTAATTTTTTTTATTTGTTTTACATTCGTTTACAGTGAGATCGACGTCAGATTTATGCAGAAGAACACATCAATTTTTGGGAATCAGGTCATTATTTTCCAATCCTTGGATTTCTATCTTTATTTCTTTTATAATTGTTGCTTTTTGGCTTTCAATGTGCTTCATATGATGGATTTCGAAGAATGTGATTTGTTGTTTCCTATGCTATTTGGTTTTTCTGAATTTATCTTGAATTTATCTTTTTTTTTTCTTGAGAATAATTTTTTTCTTTCCCCTCTTGTTCTTAGTCACCCCTTTTGTTTTTCAGATGCATCATTATTTTTAATTTTAGAATTACTGTATCATTATTCTTTCATTTATTAGTTGAGCTGCTAGAGCTCGCTTCTAGGCTCGCGAACTTTGTGGCTAAGTTGAAGAGTTCAAATGAAGTTTTCAAACTTTTGGCCTAATCCTTTCCTTCTAACATACCATGCTAGCTTGCTGAGGCTAAGGATAGATAATTTAGAATCTTTGCTTGCTAGAAGAAAACACTTAGGGGTTATATGGTAACAGCTTTAGTCGCTTTAGTAAATTTTATATATCTGCATGTATTAAATCCTGGCAAAACTAAGAAGGAATTGACAAGGAACTGGATTTAGTAAATTTTAATTTTAAAATTGTCTTTTTTTTTTTTTTTGGGTCTGGCAATATTTAAGTTAAATACTATTCAATTCGTTCATATAAAACCCATTGAGGTTATGAGTTCTTTGCCAAAAATAAGCATTCTAAGGAGGAGCTCTTTTCCCTCAACTTCACAAAGGCCAGTTGGGTTATAGAAAGGGTAAAGGCCAGGTGGCTTCATTTGAACTGTATCAATGAATTATTGGTTGCAAATACTTGAATACAATCAGAATTTTAGAAATGGGTGGATCCTCTATTTTTTCTCAAAATAGATATTTCCCAAGTTATAATCAATTTATTTAGATCATTGTTCAACGCATGTTATATGATTACTAATATTGATATTCTCATAAAGAAAAAAAAATCCTCACAGAAGATAATTCTCTCACCTTGATTTGTTGAGAAGGAGATTAGGAAATTATAATCAATACATAAAATGATAAATAACCTGATATGGATGGATTCAACATTTAGTTCTTTCATGGAGCTTGGCCAAGGGTGCAAGAAGTCATGAGTGCCATCTTGCACTTCTTGAGGACTATTAGGGTACTTAGTAGTTTAAGGCCACCATCCTTTAGTTACTCCAGAAGCCGCCCCAGGTAAGTTTTTTAGTTTGGTTTTAGACCACCTTTGATGATAGATTGCATGACATCATCTTGCTAAATGTTAGCGATGCCTAAGGGAATTATTTCGATTGGCACTCTTTGTAGGAGTCGTGCCTAGGGAGCTTGCTAAGAGCTTTCACCTATATTCATCATTATAGTCTTTTTGCACCAAATTTGGCCACAAGAGCAGTTTTGTTTTGGCTAACAAAAAGTTTTTATTGTCTAGAATATTGGCTAAAGGCTTTGCTTATGATGTTATGGATTAGGGAAGGGGACTATTTCTTATTTCCTTTACTCGTATACATCTGAGAAGCCTATTGTCCTCTTCTTTCTCCATAGTTGTTATTGATGTATTTCTTATGTCATTTTAGATATTTTGTGATGTAGCTTATTCACTTTTGTTGGCAGCCATCCCTTAAATATTTCTAACCTTTTTATGAGGATATTGTTGATTGGGTGAGAGCCATTCTCAACATTCACAACTTTGCGTCAATCTCTTAACACCTTTGCTAAAGCTATATATAATATTTTATATTTGTTTGTTTCTATTCTGAAATCCCATCCCTCGTTAAAATTCTTGGATTCTATATCTAATCCTTACCTTTCACTTGTCTTGACTTCCATCATCCCCGCCATGTTTCTATAACCACTACATAATTCATGTCACCAGTTCCCTAGTTGGAAACCCAAATTCCTATTCAATGATGGGATTCCCTTAGCTCCACAAAATTACTTTAGCCAAACTTTACATTATGGATAAACACATGCATTCCTAAAAGTGCTTTTAAAAGCATTGTGGCATGTGCTTCCAAATCCCTTTTGAGTGGTTCCTTGGTTGTTTGTAGTTGATTGCTTGAAGGTTAATTTGGTTACCTTGAGCTGCTCGTGGGATGGGCATTGCCCCTCAACTTCCATCGTAAAACTTTTTTCTCAATTGAGGCTTGCTTTTCAGATTATGAAAGAAAAAAATGACTTTTGGTCACTTTGATGCACATTTATTTTGGATGTTTACAGAGTTAGACTCCTTATTTTTCCTCACCCCATCAAAAACAATGGGCCCTTACTTGAGAGCATAATGAAAAATATATTAGGAGATGGTCACTCCTCTTCTTTATTTGAAATTTGGGAGTGTTTAAACAAGCTTTCTTTAATAATATATTCTTAGAGATTGGCATCTCCTGCCCCAAAGGAGCTGCCAAAGATTCTTTAATCCCCACTTATGAAGAGTTTTTCTGCTGGAAGCTTGTTTTGTTCAAAAGAAGTGTTTTACATTCTGCTATCTTTTTTTAGATATGGTTCTCCCATAAAGAACTAACCCATCTTTGTTCTCATTGTCTTTCTCAAATATTGTATGTTCCTATAATCTTAAATAGTGTAGCCTCAATTATATTTCTCTAATATTCTATCCTTTACTCACTAAATCATCTCTACACATTTGAGCTCTCTCTTAATTGACATCTTCCAACTGGCCTATTGTTTTGCCATCATATTCTGTTTTATTTGGGCTGAACGAATGCTAGATATAAAGAGAGCCAATGGTGGAAAATCAATAGGACTTGATGATATCCCGATTGAAGTGTGGAAATATTTAGAAGATTTGGGTGTTTCTTAGCTTACCAAGCTCTTTAATATTATTTTAAAAATATAAAAAGATGTCTGACGAGTGGAGGAACTGTATTGTGGTCCCCATTTGTAAGAATAAAGGGGATGCACAAGGCTGTATTGTGGTCCCCATTTGTAATAATAAAGGGGATGCACAAGAATGTGCAAATTATAGAAGCTTACCAAGCTCTTTAATATTATTTTAAAAATATAAAAAGATGTCTGACGAGTGGAGGAACTGTATTGTGGTCCCCATTTGTAAGAATAAAGGGGATGCACAAGAATGTGCAAATTATAGAGGAATTAATTTGATTTGTCATAATGTAAAGTTAAGACATGATATGAAGATTTCTCATAATTAGTTTGGATTGATGTCGGGTAGTTCTACTATGGAAGCTATACATTTATTTCGAGGTTTGATGGAGAAGTACAGAGAGAATAAGGAGGATCAACATATGATTTTTATTGATTTAGAAAAAGCTTATGATAAAGTTCCAAGATATGCCTTATGATTTGGAGAGTTGTAGAGAAGAAAGATATTGATATGTCTTATGTTCAAGTCATTAAAGATATGTATACTAGAGTTGTTACTTGTGTTCGAACAGAAAGAGGATTGACCAAGTATTTTCCTATTTCATTTGTATTACATCAAGGATCGGCTTTAATCCTATATCTTTTTGCTTTAGTTTTGGATGCCTTTAGTGGACATTTATAGGAGGATGTACCTTGATGTATGTTTTTTGCTGATAATATCCTTCTTGTGGATAAATATCCTTCTTGTGGATAAGAAAAACTTGAATTATGGAGGTCTACATTGGAGTCTAAAGGTCTTCGTTTGTTATGGAGGTCTAAAACTTGAATTATGGAGGTCTACATTGGAGTCTAAAGGTCTTCGTTTGAGTAGAACTAAAACTGAATACATTAAATGTAATTTTATTAGTTATAGCTCTAGTGGCAGAGTTGTAATTATGGGAGATCAAATCACTAAAAGGTGTGAGCATTTTAAATATCATGGGTCAATTGTTTAGAGTGATGGTGATATAGATAGCGATGTTATTAGTAGAATTCAAGTTGGTTGGTTGAGACAGAGAAATGCTTCGGGCATTTGTATGATAGAAAGTATCACAAACTGAAAGGAAAATTTTATGAGATGGTGGTGAGACTTGCAATACTTTATGACATAGAATGTTGGTCTTTAAAAGAGAAGCATAAATCAAAGTTAAGTGTTGTTGAGATAAGAATGCTTAGGTGGATAAGTGGCTTAACACATAGGGACAAAATACAAAATTGCATATATCTGTGATAGGGTTGGTGTCGTTCTAGTAGCTGATTAGAGAGAGTCATCTTAAATGGTTTGGTTATATTAAATGTCGTCCATATGATGATCAGGCTAGTAGAGTAGATATTTTAGCTTCGGCTGGTATTAAGAAAGGCTGAGGTAGACCTAAAAAGACTTGGGCATATTGCATAAAAAATGATTTTAATCTATTAGAATTAAATGAAAATATGACACTAGTAGGGTCTAATGGAGAAAAAGAATTCATGTAACCGACCTCACTTAGTGAGATAAAGGCTTGTTGTTGTTGTTGTTGTTGTATATCATTTCCGAAACAACAAAGCGTATTAAATTTTCCCATCTGTTCATTTCCCAAATAGTGTCAGATCTCAAGCTTGCTTTACTGAGATACGAAACTAAGTAAAAATTTTCATCTTATTGAAATTTACAAGATAGTACAATATCATATTACCATTCATTAGAAATTGAAAAGATAGTAAGTATCGGGTAATATAATCATGATGATGTAATAATTTGTAAGTATTTTGTTTTTGAAACTTGATAAAACTTTGATTTTCATTCTTATGTGAATATGTAGATTGCTTAATATGTAATTTAAATTCTATGTTGTAAGTTAATATTTATTAGAAATATAATTTTATAACTCATTGTAAGAAAAAAGATTTTTGTTAAATTTTTGTTTTTCTTCCTCTAGCTATTGATTTACAGTTAATCAAATTATTACATTTTATAATTCAGATTTTATTGCATTATTTTGATTATATTTAAATATTTTTTATGTCATTACATTATCCGGCTCAACCTCTGGTTTGACCACGGTTGAAGCGATGAACCTTGAACATCTCTCTTTCGGTTCGATGTCCGGTCCAGTTTTCATAAGCTTGCATACCACCCAATTCCTATGCATTTACATATTTAAATTCTAAAATTTGATTCTTTTTATGAATGCCACTCAAATATTTCATATCATATAAAAAATATCACTATTTTAACTTTTAAAAATTGAAATTCACTTTCCATTTGTAAAAATGGAAGTTTATTGGTTAAATGTGTAGGTACATAGGAATTGAGTGGTATGCATGTATCTAAATCTTCCTTTATTTTAATTTTATGGAAATTTATATTCGTAGCAACCAATTTTTATGCATTTATGTCTCGCACCTAAATTTTCATATTTATGGGAAAGCACCCTCCCTGTGTATGAAAAGGTAGATTATTCTGCGGAGAAGTATAATTAGTGCTGTTTTTGATGTGATTGGAAAAAATTGGATACTTGGCCTGTAAAAATGAAGGTTTTGATGAGAGATACATAAGTGCATAAGAATTTGGTGCTACGTATGTAATACGTACATGTGTAGCCCCCAATTCTTATGCATTTATGTATCTCACACCTAAACCTTCATATTTACAGAGAAAACACCCTCCCTATATATGCAAAGGTGGATTTTACTCTGACGAAGAGTAATTAGTGCCGTTTTTTATTTGATTTGAAAGAATTAGGTGCTTGACCTGTAAAAATGAAGGTTTAGGTGCAACATACGTAAATGCATAAGAATTGGGTGCTACGTATGTAAATTCTTCTTAGTTTTATTGGCTATGCCCTCATTTTACCCAAAAAAAACAGAAACCTTATTAAAGCAGTAGCTTTGAGTGTGAAGTCCCGTGTCATACTCTTAAACAATCTGGAAAGGTCTGTCTGATCGCACACAAGCATCATTGCTACTAGTTTAGAAATTTATATTACTTCAACAATCGGTATGCTTCAAAAAATATACTGGAAGTCATTAAATGTAGGATTATATCCCATTATCTTCTTCTCACTTGAATTCCGAATTATTTAATGATTCTACCAAGACCTTAAACTTTTTCTCTCCCTAGGACAATTAGGAGTGCGAAAACAATATCTAAATATGGCTAAAGGAGATATTTCTGCTTTAAAAGAAGCTCTTTGCAACCAAATCCTCATCACGAAGAAACTCTATGTTGAGCTAGAGGAAGAAAGAGAAGCTTCCGCAACTGCAGCCACTGAAGCCCTATCCATGATCCTTCGCCTTCAGAGAGAGAAAGCTGCAGAGAAGATGGAAGCTTCTCAATACAAGAGAATGGCAGAAGAAAGGATAAACCACGCTGAAGAATCCTTGAACATTCTTGAAGAAATCATTCAGCAAAAAGACTTGGAGATCCAATCTCTCCAATTTCAACTCAAATCTAACAAGCAAAACAAAACAAATTTGGGCATCAAAATTCCAGATTTTGCAGAGTTGATTCTTTCTGAGAACAAATCATGTTCTAATGGTATTTCTAGAAGGAATGCTTCCTTTCCTTCACTTTGTGGCGAAGATATTTGTTCTGATAAGAGATTTGTTGATGATGAGAGCCCCATATTATCTTCATGGAGAAGGATTGGTGAGAATGAAGAAGACGACTTTCAGAAATATGAAACTGAAGAATCCAGCAAGAATTCACCAGTTGGCTCTTCTTGTTTTAGCGTGATGAGCCATAAGATTCAAAGCAGGTCTTCCCCTATTGGCTTCATAGGTTCCTGGTTTTCTACACCTAGTACTGATTCTAGTGAAAGAGGAGGTGTGAAGTCAGATAAGGAAGCCATAGGAAACAATGAAAATGCTTCAAGCCTGGAAAGAACATTTAATGGAAAGGTGAAGTATTATGCCTTATTCCATGATTTATTTGAGGTCCCAGAGACCCACAAAAGTTGCAATTCAGGTGAATTTTGTAAGAAACTATTGCAGGATACAAACTTTGAGACTAATTCCATAATTAGAATGCCGGAGGAAGCTGTAGATTACCTTTTTGAAGATGACGAACACCCGAACAAAAAATCCATGGATTCTGATATTGAACAGCTTAGAAGAAGACTGCAGAAGCTTGAGGATGAGAGGGTTATCTTGCAGGAGGATTCTGAAAGTGGGAAGAAGCAGATGAGGGAGATGTTAAAGCAACTGAATGCAATAGAGACTCATATAAAAATAACATCATCCAAGAAGAGTTCTCCTGCGGTTGAGTCCTCATTGGTCTCGATAATAGAGGTATGCCTCTTTCACTTCTGAAAATAGTTTTCATTAAAATCATATTTCTATTGTATTGTAGATTTTTTTTCTTAGTTTGAATATCACAACCTAGTGGTGATAATATAATCATTATTCCAAGCCTTCCCTATTTTATAATATATTATTGGTTACTTGGTTAGCAGGCAGTCCTATCATTCTCTATTTAGTGAAGTCAATTGATACATTCTCAGCTGGCACTTCTCACATCAACTTTAAATTTTAAGAGATTTACTTCATTAACTTAGTCTACATCAAACATCTTCTTAAAGGGATGCTTCTTTGACTGCATTAATTGTGACAGGGGAACTGCATATCTTTAGGGAATACTCTTTTTTATTATTATTTTTTTAATTTTTTCATTTTATATGTTTTCTCATTATTGGGGCACAATGTATAGTAACATTGCATTTGGCTGTTATTATATGCCAAAATTTGTATTCTTCAAAATTTGCTGTGGATTGAAATTCTTATAAAAATAACATCATTTCTATAAATATCTTGATGTTTTGATCGATGTATTGTTCTGCTTGAAATTGATCTTTGGGGCATTTACATACCACCAAATTCATATGTATTTACATGTCTAACACCTAAGCTTTACTTTTCACATTTATACCATCCAAATATTTCATATCACATCTACCATCATTCATCAAAATACCATCATTTAACTTTAAAAATTTTATTACACATTTTCCTGCATAAATAGGATTAAATGTAAAATTAAAGTTTATGTTTAATATGTGTAGTTTCTACTTTGAAGTATTAATCATATTTAAAATATTCTCATTGTTCATAAAGTTAATAGAATCACAATTACATATCAATTAACTCTCGTCTTCTCATTCAAAATTCTTAAATTTTATGCAGGGAAGCTTATATTTGTTCTAGTCATAGTCACTCATTGCTTACTTTTCCTTTACAATTTGTGGTACTTGTGAGTGACTTTGTAATATAATAATGCCAACAACTTAGGCATAGTTTGCTAGGGGTGTGCAATCAATTTATTTGGATAGATTTGTTCGCAAATAGGTCAAACAAATTGTAACCAACATCCAAAATTCAAACAATCAAATTGACCAAACTTTTGTTAAAGCTGATCCAAACCAAATTGAAATGTAATTTTGTTTAGGGATGATTGGTCGGAAGAATTAGGATTGAATTGCATTTCTTTTGCAGGGGGTTTAAGAAATTAGGCGTTTGGTCAGAAGAATTACAAAGACAGTGTAAAAAAGAATGAATTTAGAAATCATTCCTCTTATTTTTTTGGTATTTGAAATTTGTTGAATATAATTGAATTCAAAATACACAACTCTATGTAAAGTAGTGCAGACCATTGCCACCACCCGCCACCTCTATTGGCTTCGTCTTTGTTCGATGCCTCCAACCACCTGCCCATTAATCATAGTTATTGCTTTTCGTTGCCCGCCGACCACAGTCGTCGCTCACCTCTTGCTGCCATCGTTCTCCGCCAAACACTATCTCTGGATGTTGTCACCGATCACTGTCATTGTGACCACCTCTGATGGCCGCTGCTGCCCCAGTCACCTCCGCCTGCCAACCGTTCTCATAGCTCGCTACCTACAACTGTAGTTGCTACTATAGTTGCACCCGCCATCTTCGACAGCTGCCGCCCAACACTACCTGTCGGGTCACCTCCATCGTCAACCACCACCTCTAGTGCAGCCTTCGCTATCGCCTCAGGCCGCTGCCGGCCACCACTGCTGCCCACAATTGATCGCCCCGCCACTGGCCACCGCTGCTGGCTGCCATTAATTGCCCCACCGACAACCACCATGCAGTTGATCGTAATTGGCCACTTCCACCCCTTGAGGTCAATAATTTATGTAAGTCCTCATATAGTTTGAAGAACATTATTCTCATTCTACTTCAAACCAAATAAAAATTGAAATTATATGTTTGTTTTACACTTAATCAAAGAGCTATAAAGAATTTTAAATACAATACATTACTTCTGTATGACATTCAGTATACATTGTATTGCTTTTTTAACAAATCAAATTACCCCTCATTTAAAATCAAAATCGATCAATAAATTATACTTGAAGATTAAAATTTCAAAACAAAAAAAATAAATCGTTATTTCAAAGTCGAATAAAATCTGTGAAATGTGATTGATTCTGTTTGATTTGATTTTTCACTAAATAATGCACACCTCTATAATTTGCCTCTATTGATAGCCACGGTATGAAATGTTATTGATAATGACGGCGATGCTACTAGTGCCGACAATTAATGCCTAATTTGCTTCTACCAATAATAATCTAGATATATTGGAATGTGGAGAACCGTTCCACTGCAATTTAATTTGATTCCTAATTAAAAATCTCACCTACCTTCCCACCTACCACACCCACCTACCGCTCACCTACCTTCCATCTACCGCACTCTTAATTTTTATAAATAGCCTCTTATGACTTGCATAAGCCAAGCCACAAGCCAAGTCTTCTAAGAGAGAAAAAGAGGAAGAGAAAGAGAAAGGAAGAGAGAGAAGAAAATAGAGATTTTCTTGTAAACGTCGAGACGCTCGACGGTGTTATTCCTCGAAGAAAAAAAATCATCTGCAGCTCCGTGGACATAAACAAATTTGCAGAATCACGTAAATCTGTGTGTCGCTCTGGTGTTTTTCTGCGTGCAATTTTTCTCGTTTCATTTTTCACTTTATTGTTGTCATTTTTCACAATAACTGGTATCAGAGCTTTGATTTAGCGTTTTTCACAATAACTGGTATCAGAGCTTTGATTTAAATCTAAGGAATAACGATGGGAGGAGACGAAAAGATGAAGTTATGACATCGGGGATCAAGAAATTCAATGACACATATTTTGCTTACTGGAGGATGCAGATGGATGACTACCTCTATGGGAAGAAACTTCATCTTCTGTTACTGGGAAAGCGACCAGAAAAGATGGACAAGGCGGAATGGAATCTGTTGGATCGGCAGGTTCTGGGGGTTATTCGATTAACCCTATTGAGATCGGTTGCCCACAACGTCATCAAGGAGAGGACTACTGTAGATCTCATGGCGGCTTTATCAGGTATTTATGAAAAACCATCGGCGAATAAAAAAGTTCACTTGCTCATGGCGGATTTATCAGGTATGTATGAAAAACCATCGGCGAATAACAATGTGCACTTGTTGAAAAAGTTATTCAACTTGAAGATGACAGAAGGTGTTTGTTGCTCTACACCTGAATGATTTCAATACTATCACAAATCAATTATCATCTGTTGAAATTAATTTTGCTGATGAGATACGTGCGCTGATATTGTTGGTTTTATTGTCACATAGCTGGGAAGCCATGAGGATGACAGTTAGCAGTTCTGCAGGTAAATCTAAGTTGAAATATGATGATATTCGTGATTTGTTTTTGGCTGATGAGTTGCGCAGGAAGGATTCTGGCAATGCCTCGTGTTCAAGTTTGACGTTGAATGTTGGTTCCAGAGAGAGATCACATGACTGGAACTCAAACAGAAGAAGATCAAAATCAAAGTCTTGTCAGCAGGTAACCTGTTGGAATTGAAGCAAGGCTGACCACATAAAAAGAAACTGCAGGAATCCTAAGAAGAAGGAAAATGATGACGCTAATGTTGTGACTGAAGAAATATAGGATGCGCTATTGCTAGCAGTTCACAGTTCTATTGATGACTGGATATTGGATTCAGGGGCTTCTTTTCATACATCTTCCTGCTATGAGTTAATGCAAAATTATGTTGCAGTTAATTTTGATAATGTATATCTGGCTGATGAAAAAACTCTGAACGTAGTGGGGATGAGAGACGTTGATATTACGCTCCCTAATTGTCAGCAGGTAACCTGTTGGAATTGAAGCAAGGCTGACCACATAAAAAGAAACTGCAGGAATCCTAAGAAGAAGGACAATGATGACGAAGGAAAATGATGACGCTAATGTTGTGACTGAGACTGAAGAAAATGCGCTATTGCTAGCAGTTCACAGTTCTATTGATGACTGGATATTGGATTCAGGGGCTTCTTTTCATACATCTTCCTGCTATGAGTTAATGCAAAATTATGTTGCAGTTAATTTTGATAATGTATATCTGGCTGATGAAAAAACTCTGAACGTAGTGGGGATGAGAGACGTTGATATTACGCTCCCTAATAAGAGCAAATGGACTTTGCAAATGGTCAGGCATGTTCCTAAGTTGAAGAAAAACCTCATCTCTGTTGGGCAGCTCAATGAGGGTGGTCATTCGGTGGTGTTCTCAGATAGCACCTGGAAGGTTACCAAAGGAGCATTAGTGCGGGCTCGGAGTAAGAAAACAAACACACTATATATGACTACAAGTTTACTCAAGCGTGGACACCGAGTCAGAGGTGCATTATGGGGAAGCAAGAGAAGGTCAATTTCTTGAAAAGTGGCAGAGCACCAAAGGCAGGAAAACCGGACATTGTACAGATAAATGGTGGATAACCACAGAGCTGTGAAGAAATCTTGCGAGATAAGAATTCGAGCAAGTGGGAGCTGACCAGGGAGTTGGAGACGGATTCCTTGTCAGAGAATCAGACTTGGGAGGTGACAAAACTTCCACCAAAGAAGAAAGCATTGCACAACAAGTGGGTGTACCGGGTGAAGACTGCGCTTGATAACAGTAAGAGGTACAAGACTGGACTTGTTGAAAAGGGCAGAATATTGCTCATGCAGTGGGAGTTGTAAGCATATACAAAAGTAACCCAGGAAAGAGCTTGGTGGTACAAGATTACGTTGACGGTAATATGCCAACTGAGGGTGTTACTCGTGAGAAGTTGAAGTTGTGTCCGACTTCAGCCGACTTCAGCTGGTCTTCTGACATGATGACAGGGGCTTTGAGTTGCAGAGATGGAGGATATTTTGTTTGAGGAAAAGTTCGGTACAGTTAGTAGATGATGCAACCACCAGGTGATGCAGTCAGTGTTCCAGCCTCTAAGTGGGAGAATTGTTGGGTAATGTGGGTTTTCCACCGCAATTTAATTAACTTCCTAATTAAGAATCTCACCTACCACACCCACCTACCTCCCACCTATCTCCCACCTACCGCTCTCCTAATTTCTATAAATAGCCTCTTATGGCTTCTCATAAGCCCAGCCACTTGTTTTAAGTACGTTTGGGCCAAGCCAAGTCTATTAAGAGAGAAAGAGAGGAAAAGAAAGAGAGAGGAAGGGAGAGAAGAAAATAGAGATTTTCTTGTAAACGTCGATGCGCTCGATGGTGTGATTCCTCAAAGAAATAAAATCTTCTGCAGCTCCATGGATGTAGGCAAATTTGTCGAACCACGTAAATCTATGTGTCACTTTGGTGTTTTTTCTGCGTGTAATTTTTCTCATTCCATTTTTCACTTTATTGTCGTCATTTTTCACAACATCTTGCATAATAAAATACATCTAATGCAAGTAGATGTGCTATGTGAAGGATGAAAATTGGTGAAATTATGTTTGATACATTTGATGGCTGAGGACTTGAATTTCTTCTCAATGGGGATTGTATAGGAAAAATTAGCCTCATGAAGGTCTCATCGAACTAATTAGAGCGAGGGAAAAGATGGCCAAAGGTCATGGCAATGGAACAATACGTTTAGTCGACCCAATTAAGTCGGGTGACACTCTCTCCAAAACCAAGGAAGCAACGCGGATGTGTAATCCTGAAGTCAACATGGATAGGGTGATTAGTCAAAAGGTGAGCGAACCTTAATATCAAGTGGCCAAGCCTTCAGCTATGGGTCTCAGATTTCCTAACAAGACCAATCGACAGGTTAAGACACTCCAAAGAATTGGTTAATCAGACACAGACACCTGATAACAAGCGGACGAAGCTAAGTCTCATGACCATGCAATTCAAAACTAGGTTCAGGCAAAATTGGAAGAGGACAACTCTTAACATCTTGTGAGGAATATTAGTCTTCCCCGGTTTAGGATAAGTAAAAATTGTATATGGCCCCACTAGGGAATCCATGTGGTATGAATTCTTTTTATTTGAAGTAGCGCAATGTTTCCCCCAAAAAGGGGGATGTTTGGCTCCTATAAATGGGAGGTACTGTGTAAAATGAGGGGCATTTCATTTTTGACTTTACTAAACAGTCTTAATGGAAATTTGGGAATTCTCTTTCTCTCATCAAGTCTCCTGCTTCTCTTCCCATGCATTCATTTTACTCCTTGGTGTGGTTTTGAGACAAATCTACGTCTGACCGCCTCAAAGGTTGCGATGAGCATGAAATCATGCCACAAACGAGAAGAGAAGCATCAAAAGAGGAGGAAAGTATTCGAGATGACGCAAGCAATATGGAGTGTACCAGGGTTTCGTGACCCAACAGATATAAGAACTCAAATATCAGATGAGGGAAATGATAAGAGAAACACCACTACAAAGAGCAGACCTGATGGCCCAACCACTAATACGCTCTTCAACTCCAAGTATGAGTGTTGACCCTCACACATACTCCATAATTTGATTCAACCGAATGATAGTCGAATGAGAAACGACAAATGCAAATATTCATAGATTGAAGCTAATGTACTTCAAATGTTGTTGCGACTGCCCAAATAACCTCCGATCATGAAATCGACTATGCGAGCACGTCCGCAATGTAAAAAATATTTAAGGAGTAGTTTACGACCGAAAGAACCAGACAAAATGAAAATGACAGTCTGCAGAAGCGATGCACGTAATTTAAACCTAAATTGCCTTGATCGTCAACAAAGTCACTCAAACGACCTCTGATCGTAAAATGGACTGTGCGAACACGTTCGAACTTTTAACTTTGCATAGAGAGGATACCCGTATTATTATGCTTTTAGACACAAATAAATACACAAATCAAGGCACATAAATGAGAAAATTTAAAATAAAAAGGTTTTTTGAAACCCTCTCATTTATTCTCTCCTAAGTCACCACCTAGCTTACATCCATGCCCATGCTATTGTCACCTCCTCCATCCAATAGAAATCCTCCACTTCACCTAGACAACACAATATCTTTTCGTGGCCAGTTGGTAGAGCAACCTCTTTGAAGGTTGTAATTCCCCTCAGGTCACGAGTTCAAATTCTGCCGTGTGTAGGGTGTGGTACTCGAATATTTAACACACCTAGGGATGATCGGAGTTTGTCAAATAGTCTCCGGTCATTCCTTTCAAAAATAGATCTGTATATACATATATATAAATATATATACATATATATAAATATATATACATATATATAAATATATATACATATATATAAATATATATACATATATATAAATATATATACATATATATAAATATATATACATATATATAAATATATAGGAGCATTATTTGACTCTGATTCTATTAACTCAAAAGGAAGTTACAAAGAGAGGAGGGGTGGTGGATTTCCAAAGCTAAAATAAGACAAAATACGATTACTCACACCGGTAAGAGTCCACCTCTATACCCAAAAAACCAGTACCAAACTATGTATGTATTCCTGTAAAGGAAAATACCAAAAAATAAATCAGTGATGCAGAGCAGCTGATGCAAAAGAGGAGAAACATGACTAGAAGGACAGTTGATTAAGCTAGCCGCAAGAAATAACCACTGTATGGAACACCCAACAATCCTCAAGAGAAAATCCAGGAGAAGCAACAAACAAATAGAAAACACATCAAAACGCAAATGCAGCTTGGCTCCAAGCGGTCCTCATCACATTCCGGTGACTCGCAAGAAATAGCCGCAAAAAACCATCCAGGAGAGAGCCAAGTGTAGCACAGAAAACCAATTAGAACCAAAAGGGCAGCAGAACTAAATAGAGATGTGTGAGTAGCCAAAGAAAACAGTGCATCCACAATTCCAGCAAAGTCTCCCAGCAGAAATCTGTAAAAACAAAATCACGAACAGGAGAGAACATGAACAAAGCAGATGGAGGAAAACCCAAAACAGATTATCTCCTAATATGTGGCAGATACATAAGATCTCCATGCAATAAAGCTTTGAGATTAGTAGAATGTTGCAAGCAAACCAAAGGCCCAGCAACAGCATGCTTTGCTAGCCAATCCGCCGGAGAATTACCCTCCCCATACATAAAACTCATTTCCACAGTAAGATGATGCTTAGATATAATGTCCCAAATATGTTTGAAGATACAAGTGAGGTTCCACTTGGAAGCCTTCATTAACATGCCATAGAGTAATGTAGAATCAGTTTCAACTATAAGAAAGGATAACTTAAAAATAACAGCAATTCTTAAAACAAACAAAGCAGCCCATCATTCAGCTTCTAAAGAGCTGATAGCAGTGACACGTGAAGTAAAATGACACGAAGAGATGCCCAAGTGATCTCTAAATATACCTCCAGCACTAGAAAATTCAACATCCCAACTGCCATCAATGTTAACTTTAAACCAACCTAAGCGAGGAGGTTATATATATATATAT
>NW_018164879.1:172265-190426 GCF_001263595.1 Phalaenopsis equestris
TTGCCACACTCATAATGCAACAAGAAAATACTTCTCCTGTGAAGTTTTGTTTGCATGTATCTCATTTATGCTTTTTCTTGGTGTGCTGGGTTTTAAATATTTAGGTTGTAGTCACATGACACCCCGACCATTGACTTCTTTCTTGGTGTAATGTGCAGACTTAGACTTCCGATGCAGCCTCCCAATGAGGGACGACGTTGGGAGGCTGCCAAAACTTTTGTCAAATTTTAGGGCAAACTTAAAATACATAACATGATTTCAACTGAGCTTAAATTGGAATTAAAAGTGGTCTTGATGAAACTTAAAGAAAAATTTGAATAAGTGTAAAAAAGTCTTAAAAAGAAAGATGAAAATGCAAAATTATAAGAAAGTAAAAGATTAGGGTCTATTTGGGGCAGCTGCAGCTTATTAAATAATCTGCTGATAAGATGATTTAAAAAAATCTGCTGATAAGCTAGGTGCGGTGGCTATTACAAATTTTTTATTTTTTTGGAAAAGACAGACTTCTGCTACAAAGCTGTCACCGCACCTAGATATGTGTGGTGTGAAAAAGGTGTTTTCAGCATTTTGAAAACGCATAAGTTATCAAAAAGCAGTTTACCCAAATAGGTCAGTTGCGTTTTCAAAACGTCACCGCATCAAATAAGCTGCCTCAAACAGACCCTTAAAGACTTAACTTGAAAAACTCAAAGACTCCAAATTATACAAAGAAAGTGAAGTCTTCCCACCCCCAAGAGCTTCAATGTGGTAAGTGAATTAAGCTTTATGTTTCTATTTATAGAAGGAGAAGGAAGCTATGTGGTATTTGATTTGATTTAAAAAGTCACATGCAAACAAATCATACTACCCATATTAAAATGCAAAGCTTTAACATATGGAAACAAAATTTGAGGCCCAAATTAAATGTATCTTAAGCCAAATTTTGCCTCTCAAGTATATATAAAAAAGCTTTAATGCATATAAATCTAAACCTCGCCACTGGATTCACAATTGAATTATACAGGCAGACAAAAGACATCTCACTAAAAAGCTTAAGGCCAAATCTTATAGGTTTACTATCGGATTCGTAAACCAACTACATAAGCGGATAGAAGGCGTCTCACTAAAAAAAAAGGCCAAATTTTACATGCTCGCTATTGGTCCCACAACCCAAAATACACAAGCAAATAGAAGGTGAAATTAATGGCTTAAATGAAAATATCTACACTCATCTCAATAATAACACACCCATGCAAATAATAATAAAGTCCTCCTTAAAAGTTTTACATGTGTTTTGACTAATGTGTTAGATGCTAAATCACAAGGTCTGAGAATACTGTGTGGGTTAAGCAAATGCTTAGCTCAAACCAAACATGCTCTGAGGTGTGTGCAAAGCTATTAAAAATCAACTCAAACCAACAAACTAAAACATTCTTATGTGCTTTGGTGATAACCTCAAGTTCATAAACATATTCATCTTAGAATGTTGCATGGGTCAAACACATGTTTAAGCTAAAAGTAAAAAAATTTTAAAAAGTGTGCACACCATCAAAAGCCTTACAATATATATTTTTTGAATGTCAAATTCAATTTAATGTAATGACAAATGCTCTCGAGTGAGCCACATTACATATAGGGTAGGTTTGTGAGTCATATGCTTTTGTCAATCTGATCCTTCTCCCTACAAAGCATTGAGTCACATGCTAATTTCCTACACCTGATAATGACTCAACATTTTGGTTGCTACTCGGGGGAAGTGTAATATCCATCCGGTGTTGGGCAACCAAATTGTATGTGAAGCATTTTAATGGTGTATGTTCATCATATGATGGTGCGTGTTTACATTTTGCATAAGTCATTATATCATGGATGTATGATATCATGTCACTGATAAATAATCATGTAAGCATATGTGGAGAATTGAGTATCCTAATGGCAATGATCTATCTCCAACATCACCATTTTAGATTGTATTATTTAGCATACAACCCCATCATGATGTGATATCTATGTTATGCAGAAATATTCACTTGATGTTATTGTGCCTCATAAGGATATTTGCTTACCTCTTGCACTATGGTTACTTTGTACGATTGAGTTGGGTCAGCAAGGCATGGATCTATACAAGTGACATCTGATATAGATATTCATCTAGCATGCATTAATATCATAACTTTCGAAATATCACATAAAATTGCTCACACCTACTTGAGTGATTATGATATTTTAATTGCATGTGTACGTTAGCATGATCATAACATGATCTGTTGTGATGGAAAACCATCTTTTCATAGATGCGTGACTTGATGCTAGTCACAATGCTTGAACAACATAACTTATGAGCATATCTCAGCACAAGCAATGTGAGTTCTTGCATTGTGATTAGCACGTGTATGGTATTCCAAGGTTTTAAGGGTTCTAATGTGTCACTCGAGGTAAATTTTAGTGACAAATCTTAAACCCCTTAGATATTTTGGATGGATCCAAGGTTGATAAAATTATACACCATCCTTAGAACAAATCACACCTTCTACACACACTTAGATATTTGTGATAGGCTACTTTATTGTAAATGCTTGCTAGTTTAGGGTAAGGTGTAGTTAGGATTTTCAATGTCCGACTATATTTGATGGATTGTGCCTAGCTAGGCGATTTTGTTTTTCTTTGTGTTTATTGTGTTTGTGAATGCACAACATCATATTAGATTGATTTTCTGTGTAGGGAGCCATGTCAGCCAAGGGAAGGGATGTAATTATTTAACTAACTTCTTTTCTACAAGACTGCTAATTCCCCTTCTCATGGGACATGACTCATTATATGTTGCATGTGATATTTTTTCTATATGTTTTGTAGGCTTTTTTCTCTTTTCTTTTCTTTTTTTGAAATTTTATTATGTAAAATTTAAAAACTCTAGAATGAGTCCTTTATCAGAAATGAGAAACGGGCACTAGTTCCAGGGGAATCGTGCAACAATAACCAATTGATACACCTGTGTGGCTCGTACCTTAATTTTGAGTTTTTATTATTGTATAGAAATAAGGATCAGACATGCATATGTGGAGCCTGAACCCATTTTTAGATTTTCCGTGATATCTTGCTAACTCAATGACGTTTGAGTCTTTCTTATTGTTTTAAACTGGCTTTCTTCATCTTTTTGCAGCTTGCTATCTTTTTTCTTTACTTGTGCATTTATCTGGGCTCATCAAAAATGAAATATAGGCTCATTAAGGACCCAAAATATTCTTTTTCTCTAAAAAAATCGTTATAATTAAAGATTAAGATAAACCAAAATTTAGGATCAAAATACTAAAACTTTTAAAAATAGCACTTTACTTTTCTACATGACCTTAGGGTAGAATTTAAAATGGGTTGCATGTATAACCAGATCCACAGTCATATCTAATAGGGCCTTCACATTAGGACTTGATAGATAACTGCATCATATTGCATGTCCTAAGGAGGAGTCCTGATACTTCACCATTATGATTAGCCAAGCATAATATTTTTTTTACTTAAGTGGTTATCCTTTTTGGAAATGTTTGGCTTTGTAGCAAAACATTCATTCTTTCTCATTTCAAAGGCATACTTGCCACTTTGCATGTCAGGAGTAAGTCCACTTCAGTGTAATCATTCTGTAGAGGGTCATAAGGCTTAGGAGTTTCCTTTATTTGACTTTAGGGCTACAGAGGTCTCTTTAGATGGTACAATTCATTGATCATTAATAATGGATCTCTAGTCAGGTTGGGTTAACTCCTCCATGACCAGGTTGACTTATAGTCCTAATAACTTGGGATGAAGAATCCATTGTATCCCGACCCAACTATCTCTATCTGCTTAAGTTATCTTCCTCCTCTTTTATTGATAACCTCAGTTGAGCCCTTTCAATCCTTTTGGATTATTGTTAAGGTTGTCTCACTAGCCCCGTTTGCTGATAGGCCGCTGCCCATTTGGAATACGGTGATTTACCCTCTACCATTATGACCCAGTATAGCTTTGCGTTGGGATAACCAGCTTGAGGTAATCATTTGCCTTTTGTCTACCCATTTAACAAGTTATCATAAAGTGTCAGCAAAACTTTTAATTAATTGAGAGTATTCTTGGGTATTACTGGCTACTCTGAGTTAAAAAGAACAAAAAATAAGGGAGAGCTGCTGGGCTAAGTTGTTTCATCTCTATGTTTGGTGACAAGTGTGTGACTTTCTTCCAAATACTATAGAATTATAAAAAAATTTAATGGACAAATGATTGTGAGCAAGCCTTTGAGGGGCTGAAAGGATCTTTAATTACACCACCTCTACTCAAAAATCTAAAGCCAAGCAATGAACTTGCAATATATCTTGACGTGGGCTCTGAGGAAATTAAATTACGCTTAGTGTGAGAAGAATGAGAGAACAAATTCACTATCTATTATGTCAGTCACAATCTGAGAGAAGAATAATTTAGATTTCAAATTATGGAGAAGCTAACCTTTTCCTTGGTTGTTTTATTCCAAAAGCTACATCCATATTTCCATATTCATAAAGTGTGGGTGATCTCAGATCATCCGCTCAAGTCAGTATTGGAAAAACCAAAGCACACTGGTTGAATCCACAAGTGTGCAGTAGAACTCAGTGGTTTCAACTTATTATATATCACCCAAATAGTGATTAAAGAACAAATAATACCCAGCTTTTTTTATCAATTTTTCATAATCAAATGATAGTGAATGTAAGGCATCCCACTTTAACCATTGTGGATCATATAAACTAAGGGTGCATCAAATTAGCAAGGGTCGGGCCTAGGACTTGCATTGATGGGCTTATTTGAACATGTCATCTACCACTTTGTTGAGATAAAGATTGAAGAGACTAACATACAGGTCAAGTATGAGGCCCTTATCTATGGGATACATTTTACCTATGGGATCTGATTGTGGCATCTCATTATAGGATCCTATTTAAAACTGGTAGTCAACCAGGTGAATGAACAATTCAGGGCAAAAATAGAGACAATGATAAGGAATCTCATAAAGGACAAGACAAAAATAAAAAAAATATTAGGGTATTTTAGAATCAAACACATTGCTTAAGAAGACAAATTGATCATGGACAACATGTCTACGATCAAGGTGTAGCAATGTTGTTGATACATCATCCTCAAGACTCCAACGCCCCATGATTGAAAAAGCAGAAGCCATGGAAGTAAAAAAAATGGAAGTATGGAAAGAGCAACTAATTGGGTGGACCAGTAATTAGACTTCCTTAAAGTTGGGAATTCCCCCAACTTTAAAGTTCATATGTGCTTTAGGATCAAGGAAACACATTATCACCTCCTATGCAGAGAGCACTTTAACTGACTAGTGACCTGCTTGTACCTATGATGCTTGTGAGAAGATGAGAAAATTGATGCCCTGAAAGAAATACACTCATGGGAGTTTTAGACACTCTGACGAGCGAACGGTAGAAAACTAAATACTATGTCAAGGGTACTTATGGAAAACCCTCGGAAAAGATGCAAAATATTTCTTAAGGAAATGTGAAAAAATCCAGAAGTTAACTCATATGCAACTCCGACCATCCCACTAGTTATAATCGATCATGAGCCCCTAACCATTTGGAATTTGGGAACTCGACTTAATGGAGCATTTTCCTACTCTTAATGTCAGCAAAAGTTCATAAAAGTAGTGATTGACTGCTTTTCAAAATGGATTGAAGCAAGGGCTCTCACCCTCATCACCACCGGGGTCTTATGCAATTTCACCTGGACGAACAAAATTTGTCGCTATGGGCTTTTGATGGTAATGATAACAGAAAATGAGACACATTGGATGATTGGGAGGTAAATTATTTCTACCAAAGCCAAGAGATAAATTTAACTTCACCCACAAAAGGACAAGTAGAAGCCCAAGTAAACTGATACTTAGACTCCTAAGAAGGAGGGTTGAAGGTGTGAAAGAAAAGTGGGCTAACATCTCTCTATTCTATGGACACTGCGAACTACCCCCACAACTGCAATCAGATAAACCACCTTTTTGCTCTCACATAGAGTTGAAATGGTGCTTCCGGTAGAGTATAACCTGCATAGCCAAAGAGTGAAAACCATCTTGACTTTCAAAAAACACAATACGGATGAATGACAGATCAAGAATTGTGAAGGTATGGAACTTCCGATGGATATATTGGAAGAAAAATAAACTTTATCAACCCTTAGGAGGGAAGAAGTCAAAAGGAGGACAACACAATAATGTGACTTACCTGTCAAGAAGAAATCATTCAAAGCAGTCAACCTATTGCTGAAGAAAGCTAGTTTGGTATCTTGCGGGCATGCAATGGGAAAGCTTGATCAAACGTTGATCGAGCCTCTCATCATCTGGAAGTATGTAGCACAAGGAGTGCACAAGATACAGACCTTGACAGGCACAAAATTGCCCCACACTTAGAGCAGAGACAATTTGATAGTTTTTTATCAATGAAAATCTTTAGTAAAACTGTTCTCTTTTGGCTGTTAAGATTTGCAATACAAATAGATATTAATCACGAATTAGAATCTAAAGGCCACAATCTAAAGGCCACTTTTTTCTATTGCACAAAAAAATTGATAATCTCCTATCGATAGTATAACTATTGTTACAACAATCTAATATTCATTTCAGGTACCCAAAGAACTCCCTAGTCTTGAACAAATCCGAAAAGGTCCCACACACAAAAACAAAAATATTAACAAAAGAAAGAGTGGTCTATCCTTAAGGAAAACCCGACTGACACATCTAAACTAAGAGAACTTTGCTTGAGAGGCCAACCACTTAAATTTAGGGGACAACCCCTGCTAACAGTGGTATGAAAGACATAACAGATCCAAAAAATGGTGTTATAACTTGTCATTTGCTTGCATTTTTTCATCCTATGATGTGTAGGCGACATCTACTCAAGCCCGAAACTCGTCAAGCTCTGACACTGAATTACCCCCTCACTCGTGACAAGATATGTGGTAAGTGGAGCTCGAATTGCCAAAGTAACAAGCCTTGATAATTACCTCTATGAAGACCGTGATAAGATTCTCTTAACAAGGCAGACAAAATGCATGGTATGTCTAAGGCAAATACTTCAAAGGGTAAAAGAGTATGGTTAGCATAAAGCTTGAAATGGGTGCCAAACACAATTAACCGGTTGCACAATCCAAAGAGAAAATTAATGAACCATAAGGACTTACACAATCGAAATATAAATAAAATTAATATGATAAATAGATGCTACCAAAAACTGAATGAATGAACACATAAAAAACAACCATTTCATTCCATTACTAATAAAAATATTCTTTTGTACAAGGCAACCGATTATTCATTAGAAGAGGCCCTGACACTATCTTTCGTATCAAATTCAGTAAAATTGTGCTTCTCTACCAGCACAATATCCATTCTTGACAACACGAGAAGTCTCTTTGTGTGGAACTTAATGGGCTATGTTGGATCGAAGGGAGTCAGCAAGAAGCAACACAGAAAGGGGGTTTGTCAGATAAGGCACAAACTTTTTGGATGGTTGGACAATGCACCAACAATGAGATAGGAGGAGGAAGAGTGAGCAAAAGAATCCGTGGGTAGCTGGAAGTAGAAGGAAATGGCAAACCAAAATGATAGAGTAAAATACTCATGATCAAAACATCTATTTTTATAGAGGGATGGAAAGACAAATGATGCCAAAAACTTATAAGGGAATAAAAATAACCAAAACCTAATTAATATAACAAGCATCACATTGTGAGAAGGGGCACAAAGATCAAAACATCATAAATCCTCACTTTAAAAATGTTTTATAATTTTTAAGAAACATTACATCAGCTAGATTGAAGGGAAAACACTATGCAAGAATCAGACATGGCCTCAGTTGGGAGACAACCAAGGTGGGTAAGTCTTCTTAAAAAGAAACTCCCTGCTGGACCTAAACTGGCTTAAGTAACTCGAGTCTACTTATGCTTGGGGGACCAAGCACTTTTCTTTTTGCTTCATATGCTCACATTGTAAAAGGACCTTTGATAGCTTCTAGATTTCAACTTCTCATTCTAGACTCGCCAAACAGGTCATACAGTCGACCATCTTTGTTGAAGTTGCACTATTCACATGCTGATGAAGACTGATAATAAAATAAGTCACATTGGGGACAGTCGTGGGTTGGTCATCTTCCACATCAATAATAGGGAGGGCCTCGGTGCCTGTTTGGTCACCCTCGGGTTCATACCTAGGGGATGCAAATCCCTTGGTCTTCCACTCCCCACCAACTGAAAGTATGCTCAGAAGCTTAATTAGATTCAAGGAAGTTGAATCCACTTGGTAGTAACCTGAGGTGGTGAGAAGTATAAGAAACCATGCCCATTAACTAAGAAGACTTACAAAAGAAATAGCCTCATTTCATGCCTAGCACCAATTAGTCAATTGAATACATTTGAAATGGTGGGATCCTCACTCCAAACCCCCAAACCATAAAGTCCATATAGATGACTGTTTGGGTGGCAACACCCATGACGGTTTTGCTCTACAAACCTGGTTTTTCTTAGATAACGACAACAAAACTTGACTTGGAGATGATAGTAGTCAACCAGATGAAAGAACAGTTTGAGGCAAAAATAGAGACAATGATAAGGTATCTAATAAAGGACAAGACAAAGATAGAAAATGTAGGATATTTTAGAATCAAACACATCGCTTGAGAAGACAACTAGATCGTAGACAACATGTCTGCAATCAAGCCATAACAACCTTGTTGTTACATCGTTCTTGAGACTCCAGCACCCCTCGATAAAAGAAGAGGAAGTCATGGAAGTAAAAAAAAATGAAAGTATGGAAAGAGCAACTAGTTGGGTGGACCAATAATTAGACTTCCTCGAAGTTTGGGAATTCTCCCCAAAATCAAAGATCATATGCGCTTTAGGATCAAGGATGTTATCACCATCTATACAGAGAGCACTTTCTCTAACTGGTGACCTCCTTGTACCTATGATGCTTGTGAGAAATGAGAGAACTAATGCCCTAAGAGAAATACACTCAGGAGAGTGGTAGACACTCCGACGAGCAAATGCTAGAAAACTAAATAATATGCCACGAGTACTTTTGGCAAACTCTCGGAAAGGATGTACAATATTTCTTGAGGAAATGTGAACAATGCTAGAAGTTAATTCATATGCAACTCCGGTCATGCCACTAGTTATAATCGATCATGAGCCCTTGACTCTTTGCAATTTGGGGACTTGAATTAATGAAACATTTGTCTTCTCTTAAGGTCAGAAGAATTTCATAAAAGTAGTGATTAACTATTTTTCAAAATGGATTGAAGCAAGGACTCTCACCCTCATCACCACTAGGGCCTTTTTGAAATTTCATTTGGTCGAACAAAATTCGTTGCTATTGGCTTTTGATGGTAATGATAACATACAATGAGACACATTTCAATGATCAAGAGGTAAAATAATTCTACCTAATTCAAGAGAAAATTTGAAGTTCACCCGCAAGAGGGCAAGTAGAAGTCCCCAGTAAACTGATACATAAACTCCTAAGAAAAAGGTTGAAGGAATGGAAGAAAAGTGGGCCTACAACCTCCTCTCTATTCTATGGGCACTGAGAACTACCCCCATAATTGCAACTGGACAAACCCCCTTTTTGCTCTCACATGGATTTGAAGTGATGATTCCAATAGAGTATAACCTGCATAGACAAAGAGTGACAACCACCTTGAATTTAAAAAAAACACAATACAGATGAGTAATAGATCAAGAATAGTGAAGGTATGGAGCTTTCAATGGATATATTCAAAGTAAAATACACTTTGTCAACCCTCAGGCGAGAGGAAGTCAAGAGGAGGACAATACGGTACTATGAGTTACCTGCCAAGAAGAAATCATTCAAAGCAGACAACCTAGTGTTGAAGAAAGCTAAATTGGTAGCCTGCGGCCATGTGATGGAAAAGCTCGATCAGACATGGGTCGACCCTCTCATCGTATGCAAGCAGGTAGCAGAAGGGGTGTACAAAATACAGACCTTGACTGGCAAGGAAGTGCCCCACACTTAGAGTGGAAACAATTTGGTAGTTTTTTTATCAATGAAAATCTTTTGTAAAACTTCTCTCTTTTGAATGTTAAGATTTGTAACACAGATAGATGTTAATCATGACTTTAGAATCAAAAGTCCTCTTTTTCTATTACGCAACAAAATTGATAATCTCCTGCCTAATATAACTATTGTTACAACTATCTAATACTCATTTTATAGGTACCAAAAGAACTCTTTAGTCTTGAACAAATCCAAAAATGGTCCACCCCACAAAAAAAAAATAATAATAATAAATAAAGAGTGGCCTATCCTTGAGGAAAACCCGACTGACACACCTAAACTCAAAGAACTTAGCTAGAGAGGCAAACCACTCAAATTTAAAGGACAACCCTTGTTAACAGTGGTACGAGAGGTATAAGAGATCTAAAATAGGGTGTTATAACTTGTTATTTGTTCAACGTTTCTTCATCCTATGATGCGTAGGCAGCATATAACCCCTTTAATCAAGCTTAGAACACATGTCAAGCTCAGACACTGAATTACCCCCTCACTCGCGACAAGATATGTGGTGAGTGGAGCCTGAATTGCCAATAACAAGACTTGATAGTTACCTCCATGAAGACAATGACAAATTTCTCTTAACAAGACTGACAAAAAGCATGGTCTATCCAAGGCCAAGACTTAACAGAGAGTAAAATAGTACGGTTAGCATAACACTTGAAACGGGCCCAAACATGATTAATCAGTTGTACGATCCAAAGAGAAAATTAATTAACCACAAAAAAACCTAATTACTTAATGAAATAAATAAATAAAATTATTATGATAAATAGATGCTACCCAAAAACTGAATGAATGAACACAAAACAACCATTTCATTCCATTACTAACAAAAAATATTCTTTTGTACAAGGCAACTGATAAAACATTAGAAGAGGCCCTGACACTACCCTTCGTATTAGATTCAGTAAAATAGTGTTGATCTGCCTGCACAACATCCATTGTTGATAGCACAGGAAGTCTCTTTATGAGAAACTTAATGGGTTTTGTTGAATCGGAGGGGGTCGGCAGGAAGCAACACAGAAAGGGGGTCCCTCAAAAGAGGCACAAACTCTTAGACAATTGGACGATGTACCAATAATGAGATAAGAGGAGGAAGAGTGAGCAAATGAATCCATGGGTAGCTGGAAGTAGAAGGAAACGACAAACCAAAATGATAGAGTAAAATCCTCATGATCAAAACATCTATTTTTATAGAGGGACAGAAAGGCGAAAGATGCCAAAAACTTACAAAGGCAAAAATAGAAAATACAAATAACCAAAACCTAAGTATTATAACAAGCATCACATTGTGAGAAGGGGCACAAAAATCAAAACATCATAATGCCACAGTTAAAAAAAACTTTTTATAATTATTAACAAACATTACATTAGTCGGATTGAAGGAAAAACATTAGGCAAGAGTCAGACATGACCTCAGTCGGGAAACAACCAAGGCGGGTAAGTCTTCTTAAAACAAACTCTCTGTCAGACCTAAACTAACTTAAATACCTTCGAGTCTACTTATGCTTGGAGGACCAAGCAGTTTTATTTTAGCTTCATATTCTCATGTTGTAAAAGGGCCTTTGATTGCTTCTAAAGTCCAGCTTCTCATTCCATACTTGCCAATCAGGCCATACAATCGAGCATCTTGGTTGAAGTTGCACTATCTGCATGCTTATGAAAACTAACAATAAAAAAACATGTCACTTTGGGGACAATCGCGGGTTGGTCATCTTGCACATCAATAGCAGGAAGGGCCTCGGTGCCTGCTTGGTCGCCCCCGACTTCATAACTAGGGGATGTAAATCCCTTGCTCTCTCACTCCCCTCTACCTGAAATTATGCTCGAAAGCTCATTTAAATTCAAGGAAGTTGAATCAACTAGGTAGTAACCTGAGGTGGTGAGAAGTATAAGAAACCATGCCCATTAAATAAGATGACTTAAGCAAGACATAGTGTCATTCCATACCTGACACCTTTAGTCTATTGAATGCATTTGAATTTGTGGGATCCTCACTCCAAGTCCCCCGAACCCCCACTCCCGCAAACACACACACACACATAGAGCATCAACATGGTTTAGTCCACTAAGTTCCCAGGACAATTCCCTAAGATGGATGTGAGATCCCTGGTGTATGGACAATGTATCAACTTGAACAAACACATTTATAATGCCAAGGACTACCAAAGAGGAACCTTGGAGGTCTCATAGTATTTTATCTCATTATTATTTTAAGCAACTGCCTCTAGAATGTGTCAAATAGATAAAAGTAGGGAGTCAAGGAAAAATGTAAGGATTTGAGGGAGCTCTTGTAAAGTTATTTATAGAGTACAAGACTTGGATATCAATGAAGTATTTAAAACTTTTACATTTCAACAATTATGATTGGTCCAGAAGTAATTATTGCTCAAATTAATTATCTCATTCTTGCTAGATCAACTCTTTCTAAAACTTGAAAGATAACACTAGTGGTATTCTTGTTGATCAACTCTTCCCAAAACATGAAAGACAACACTAGTGGATTTATGGGAACAAAAAAAAAAATTATCGTCAATCATTTCAACATGGCTGACTTTAAAATAAAAATGTTGCAAAACCTAAAGTTGAAATTTTTACATAAAAAAAATCAGTATTACAAAGAAGCTTTCTCCAAAAACATTCGGGCAACCTCAACGCCTTAAATTTATACACAATCAATCATAATAAAGGTCAAGGTAGTTGACTCTAATGTCATCTATAGAAATATTGTTGACATAAAGGAGCCCCTTAGAATGAATCTCTTGCCAAAAAGAATGGTTTAGAGACAGGGGGCTCCAGTCGCTGCTGAAGAAGAAGCAACTTAGCTTTTACTTCAGCAAGATCTTGATGTATCCCAAGAAGATCCTCTGAATTGATCTCTATTTTTTTATTCAAGAGTAGCTACATGCTCTTTCAGCTCCACAACATCCTCATCCAAGTCCATAACCTTGTTCTGAAGACCCGGCGTGTTGGTTTCCACTTGCTCCAACCCCAACCACCAAACTCAAGTTTTTTGGCAAATGAGTAAAGTTCCTCTTTATTTTTCGCAAGCTTGTAGATCTGTCACACTCACTGAAAGGTTTGACTTGCAAGCAAAAAAATATTGTATTGGTGTCCGTAGATCATTAAAGATCATTGAAGGCTCACTTTTTGGGGCAGTGCTGGTGAAACTAGTCGCTTCCTTGGTTTCTTTCTTTCTCATCCTTTGAATTCAAAAGCACATGGAAGATGGTTAGCATTGGTTGACCCCCTTTCAGCTGTGAACTTTCCACGATGGGTCCAGGCAGAGGAAGACCAAGAACAACGCCCACCTCAAGAAGTTTTAAGCCTCCAATCCCCATTTTTCAATGAATCTAACTAAATCAACCTCCTTTGCAATCAGTCAAAAAGTTGCATGAAATGCACATGACAAAATAAAGAGTTTTGCATATCATAAAGAGGCAAATGTGTACAACTATTTATAATGGAAGTGCTGATCTTTGTGCTCTGAAATCTCTTACCAAATTGAAAACCACAATAAAATGTAAATATCAGTCTAAAGAATTCTTATTTTCTCATTGTTTTCACAGTTCTAAATTGAAGAAGCAAGAGAATCGGGGAACCAAACAAGTATAGCAAAAAGCAGCCCCATGAAGGTCGGATCGAACCAACTAGGGCAAGGGAAAAGATGGCCATGGGACACGAAAGAAGATGGTCATCTCAGATTTACGGAACAATACCAACTGGCAAGTTAAAGCACCCCAAAGAATTAGTTGATCAAACATAGGCTCCCGATACAAACAGATGAAACTAAATCTCGTAACTCTGCAATTCAAAGATAGGTTCAGCCAGTTAAAGCAAAGTTGGAAGAGGATAACTGTAGGCGTCCTCTGAGGAATGTGAGTCTTCCATAATTTAGAGGAAGTAATAATTGTATATGACCAAATTAGGGAATCCCCCTGGAATGAATTCTGTTTATTTGAGATAGTGTAATGTTTCCCCCAAAAAAATGTAGGGTTGACTCCGATGTATAGGAGGTTGTGTGCAACATGAAAGGCATTCCTTTTTTGAATTTACCAAGGAATCTTAATAGAAATTTACAAATCCTCTTTTTCATCAACTCTCTTGCTCTTCTCTTATTGTGTGTATGTTCTATTCCTCGTGTGTGATTTCAATAGAGATATTATTTTTATAATAAGACTTATAATGGAGTTGTCTTCTTGTGCGCATATTCTATTCCTCGTATTTGATTTTCAGACAAATTTGAGCTCAAGAGGGATATTCTTTTTTTAACGAAAAATAAATCATTTTTTAGACTAACTCTAATATTAGTTTGCTAACACAAATAAAATTGTAATATTAAAATTGAAGCATCTTTAATTATTATTTCAGTAGTATTTTTGCAAATCAAATTCTATTATTGCTTCAAATGTCATTTCAGCTTAGCATATAAAAATATATAGAAATAATAATTAATTTTATTCAAATTATTGTGTTCCCTTCTTCTATTTTCTTTTTTGGGATCTTGAAACTCTAGTGGTCTAAAACAAATCAACATCTTTTATATTTTAAGAAAAATATGATATAAATCCTCATTCTAGAGCATCATCATTTGCACATTATGTGGTTGGCTAAGCATTTATTGTGTTGAGCTCAAATAAATTATTAAATTAATGAAAATTTTATGTACATACCACACAATTCTTATGTATTAACATATTTAAGATCGAAAGTTCAATACTTATACTATAATATTTTGGTGTCATAAAACATATATATGAAAAGATATACCTTACTTTTAAGAGATTAATAATCTATGGGTAAATGCTCTAAAATTAATTTTCAATATTTGTAATAATCACATGAGTTCATGGTTTCACCCCTTTATTGTACTTAGTAATCTCCCATTAAAATATTACATATAATATTAAAAAATATCTTAAAAGTGCCAAGGAATATAATAATAATAATAATAAAAGCCACCTAATTTATATGTATTTCCATATCTAACTCCCATCTTTTCCTCATTATATTTAAAAAATACCCAAATCTTTCATATAACATCAAAAATACCAATATTTTAACCATCAAAAAAATAAAAAAGGTTTGTAATGCAAAAATCTAAAATTTAGTTGTTATAATGTAAATACATAAAATTTGCGCATCTCTTAATAAAAATAATAAAACATGCATTTATTTCATCTTAGAACTATAAATTATATAAGAACTATTAACATTTGAACAATATAATAAGACTTATAAGAGAGAAATGAGGTAACTCAAGATCAAATAACTTGAAAAAGCAACTACTTTATAAGTCCCATAGAAGCCCATAAAAGCAACAAGATGATTTTTAGCAGAGAAAATATTCATTTCAAATAACAAAGCCATCAAGGGAAGATCATAGCATTCACTCATTAGCAGCACCAAACATCAAACAAACAAACAAACAAAAACTTCAGTTCAGATTTTAAGCAAACTCCTCACAAATTCTCCATAAAGTAAATACAGTTTGTCAATCAGATTATTAATGTTTTGATGAGATGAGATGAGATGAGATGAGGTTGAAACCATCAGAACTCCCTATCTGGAAGGAGAATGGGAGCGATGAGAGACCAGATGAAGAGTGCAGCTGTAGCCCAACCTGTCACGATCCTCACCCACACCGATGGCCATCCGACATCGATCAGCTTCCCGGTCTCGCCGACGGAACTCGACCAACCGGTGAGGAGCATTGCAGAGTACATGCTCGCCAAAGAGAAGATTAGATGGAAAAATGAATACGAGTACGAGACCGGAACCGACTCTTCTTTCTTCCCATCCTGTTCCTCTATCTTGTCGAAGGAGAGTAGCGGCTTATCAGAACCTATAAATGAAGAGAGATTAGAAAATGTTTAGCGATTGTTGCTTTAGGAAAAAAATGATAAAAGAAAGATTTACATGCATACACTCAATTCTAATGTATTTACATTTCTATCACCTAAACTTTAATATTTACACACATGTCACCTTACGTATGAAAAGATGTATTTAACTTTTTCAATGTTAAAATTGTGGTATTTTTATGTGGTGAATGATTTGGATGGTATAAATATAAAAAGTAAAGTTTAGTTGTTAGATATGTAAACATACATGAATTGGGTGCTACGTATGTAAATGCCCCTTGAAAAAATCAAATTAGTCAGTCTCACCGGCACGAGGAGAAGCCGGAGGGGAGAGAAGAGTGGTAGAAGAACCGGCACGGACAGCAGAGTACACGACGGAGAGGACGGTGGTGAGCAAGCCAATGGCAAGGCTTCCTGTAGAGACAGCTTTTGAGTGATTGTGAAGATTATTACACTCATAATCCCGTGGCTCACTCGAGAGTCCGTTGTAGCAAAGGTAGGTGCAGTAAAGCGAGATTACTGAAGCAGGAAGTAGGCTACCGTTAACCTGCAAAAATAAGAATAATAAATAGTTTCAAGTATAATCATTTCTCAATCTCTTAATTTATCCTTAATTTTGTTAAAAATCTTTCAATTTTCCCATACTGGATTTGGTTGTATAAAAATCTTTGGGGCATTCACTGACATAGAACACAATTCTTATGTATGTACACATCTAACACCTAAACTCTCCTATTTACAAACATTCACTCCAACCTTTAATATCACATCAAAATATCACTACTATTAACTTTTGAAAGTGAAGTATATATCTTCATGCATAAGTTTATGTCACCAAAGTGTTATAAATGTAAATATCAAATTTTATGTGCTAGATATGTAAAAATACAAATGCATTGTGTGGTATGCATGCCATCTCCCAAAACTCTTTTATTATCCAAGACTTATGCATAACATGAAAAAGACCCAAAGTACTTTGTTATTTAAACAAAATGAGATTTACATACATATCACATAACACTTATGCATTTTCATATCTAAAACTTAAATTTTGATAACTTGCATAATATTTTAGTATCTTAAACACACCAAAACCAAAACATATGCATGGAATAATAGACTTTACTTTAAAAAATAATACTAGTGGTAATTTTCATGAGTGTTAAAGATTCAAGTGCTATGGAGGTAAATATAAAAAATTAGCTCTCACATAAATACATAAAAATTAGATGTCACATATGACTAGTGTGGCATTTATACAAATTTCCCAAACTCTTTTACCATTTAAGACTTAAATGCATAACATATAATAGACCCAAAATACTTTGTAATACAAACTAAGTGAGATTTACATGCATACCACAAAACTCTTAATGTATTTTCATATCTAAAACATGAACTTTGAGATTTAGTTTCCCATTTTAGCAGCAGAATCACATTAAAACAAATGAAAGAAATAATATGCTCTACTTTAAACATTATATAATTGGTATTTTTGATGCGTTGTTAAAGATTCAAGCTGTTAAGCTGGAACCCGATTAATCTCGTTCCTGCCTCCCGATCTCCCGCTCCCGAGCCCGATCGCAAAAGATGTCTCCCGCCTGGCGTCGTTCGAGACAGAGGAACTGTTCCCAACTCTACCGTTTCACGAATCGTCACGCCTACCTGTTCACGATAAGAGGTATCACAGGGCTCTCATTCATAGTAGTCACAACCTTTCTTTGTTCTTCTCGGATTTTCACGAGGCAGTGGAAGGGATTCCACGGAAGAGAGTGGAAGAGAAGTGCAAGCAGTAATTCCTTACGATAGAAGGAAGAAGAAAAAAAAAAGAAAATTGTTCTCCCTTAACTTCTTCTTGATGACTTGTGACAGAAGAGAAATTGGATTTATTTCTCTTATAAGTTTATCTTCTTCGGTGTATCTCGGTGTAAAGTTTCTTCGGTGTATCTCGGTGTAGAGAAAGAAGAACAGAAAGAGAAGAAGAGAGCAATAAAGTGAGAGATTCCTTTTGTAAGTCAAAACGATCGACTGGTGTAAATTTTTCAAGTAGTAAAATCTTTTGCAACTCCGTGGACGTAGGCAATTTGCCGAACCACGTAAATCTGTGTGTTCCGTTGTGTTACTGTTTTCTGGTGTGAATTTTCTCGTGCTATTTTTCACTTTCGTAAAAAATCGTTCTTCTATTTTATATTCTATTTTAAATTTCTATATATATACCACAACAACTGGTATATCTCACA
>NW_018164879.1:190879-192608 GCF_001263595.1 Phalaenopsis equestris
CGCTGATATTATTGACATCATTACTACCAAATAGTTGGAAAGCCATGAGAATGGAAGTTTGCAGTTTTGCAGGTAAATCTAAACTGAGATATGATGATATTCGTGATTTGATTTTGGCTGAGAAGGTGCCCAGAAAAAATTCTGGCGAGATCTCAGGTTCGAGTTCAGTATTGAATGTTGATTTCAGAGGGAGATGACATGACAGAAACTCATTTAAAGGAAGATCAAAATCAAAGTCTAGTTAACAGACAACCTATTGGAATTGTAGCAAGGCTGACCACATAAAGAGGAACTGCAGGAATCCTAAGAATATAGAGAATGATAGCGCAAATGTGGTATGTGAAGAAATACATGATGTACTATTTGCTGGTAGTTCATAGTTTTGTTTGATGGAAGCGAAGAGAATAGTGGGTTTAGGGCACTCATTTCTATCGTTCCACAGACAGATGGTGGAGAACCGCAGAGCTATGAGAAAATCTTGCAAGATGAAAGTTCGAGCAAGTGTGAGCTGGTAGAACTGCCTGTACAAGGCTAGACTTGTTGAAAAAGGTTTCCAACAGAGAAAGAATATTGTCCATGCAGTGGGAGTTGTAAATAGAGACGAGTAATTCAAGAAATAGTTTGGATGTGCAAAACTATGTTGACTCTGATGATATGTTGACTGGAGGAGTTACTCTTGAAAAATTGAAGTTGTGCACAGCTTTAGTTGGTCTTCTGGTGTGAAGACAAAGGCTTTGAGTTGCAGAGGTGGAGTATTCATATTTGAAGAAAAGGACGACAACGCCAGTGGAGGATATCAGTTTGAGGAAGGAGACATTGTTGCATGTGTATCGATCATCAAGTAAAAGATTTATTAAGCTGGAGCCCAATTAATCTCGTTCCCACCTCCCACTCTCCCGCTCCCGCGCCCGATCGCACAAGATGTGTCTCCCGCCTGACGTCATTTGCGACAGAGGAACTGTTCCCGCCTTTGTCGTTTCGCGAATCGTCGCGCCTACCTATTCGCAATAAGAGGTATTGCAGGGCTCATAGTAGTCACGGTCTTTCTTTGTTCTTCTTCGAATTTTCACGGGACAATGGAAGGACTTCCACGGAAGACCACGAAAGAGAGTGGAAGAGAGGTGCAAGCATTAGTTCCTTACGGCAGAAGAAAGAAAGAAGAAAAAAATTGGAAGAAAGAAGAAAAAAATTATTCTCCCTTGACTTCTTGGTGGCTTGTGACAGAAGAAAAATTGAATTTATTTATCTTGTAAGTTTATCTTCTTCGGTGTATCTCGGTGTAGAGAGAGAAGAGAGAGCAACAAAGTGAGAGATTCCTCTTGTAAGTCGAGACGATCGAGTGGTGTAAATTCCTCAAGTAGTAAAATCTTCTGCAACTCCGTGGACGTAGGCAATTTGCCGAACCACGTAAATCTGTGTGTTCTGTTGTTTTACTGTTTTCTGGTGTAAATTTTTTCGTTCTATTTTTTTGCTTCGTCGATCGTTCTCCTGTTTGATTTAGATATATACCACATCAACTGGTATATAGCACAACACAAGCGATATGGAAGTATTACTTCCATATCGCTTGTGTTGGGGTATATAGCACAACACAAGCGATATGGAAGTAAATATAGAAAATTAGACATTACAAATGTAAATACATAAAAATTTTGTGGTATCTAAATAAATCACAATTATATTTGTTCCATGAAACAGAACAATTGTAGTAGAAGAAAAATAAATACAT
>NW_018164879.1:192708-204620 GCF_001263595.1 Phalaenopsis equestris
CCGCTTTTGCAACGTGTTTGGCGCGATGAGCAGAACTCGTGCTCGATTTTCTTATCGTGGCGAGGGAAACTTGTATGCGACATTCACGACACAACCCTTTTGTAACGTGATTGGCACAAAGAGTGAAATTTGTGCACTTTTTTCTTAGTGTGGTGACGAAAATTCGTTTGCCACACTCATAATGCAACAAGAAAATACTTCTTCTGTGAAGTTTTGTTTGCATGTATCTCATTTATGTCTTTTCTTGGTGTGATGGGTTTTAAATATTTAGGTTGAAGTCACATGACACCGACCCTTGACGTCTTTCTTGGTGTAGTGGAATGTGCAGACTTAGACTTCCGATGCAGCCTCCCAATGAGGGACGACGTTGGGAGGCTGCCAAAACTTTTGTCAAATTTTAGGGCAAACTTAAAATACATAACATGATTTCAACTGAGCTTAAATTGGAATTAAAAGTGGTCTTGATGAAACTTAAAGAAAAATTTGAATAAGTGTAAAAAAGTCTTAAAAAGAAAGATGAAAATGCAAAATTATAAGAAAGTAAAAGATTTAGGGTCTGTTTGGGGTAACTGCAGTTTATTGAATAATTTGCTGATAAGATGATTAAAAAAACCTGTTGATAAGCTGGGTGCGGTGACTATTACAAATTTTTATTTTTTTGGAAAAGTCAGACTTCTGCTAGAAAGCTGCCACCGCACCTAGATATGTGTGGTGTGAAAATGCTGTTTTCAGCATTTTGAAAACACATAAGCTGTCGAAACGCAGTTTACCTAAACAGATCAGTTGCATTTTCAAAACACCACCGCATCAAATAAGATGCCTCAAACGGACCCTTAAAGACTAAACTTGAAAAACTCAAAGACTCCAAATTGTACAAAGAAAGTGAAGTCTTCCCACCCCCAAGAGCTTCAATGTGGTAAGTGAATTAAGCTTTATGTTTCTATTTATAGAAGGAGAAGGAAGCTATGTGGTATTTGATTTGATTTAAAAAGTCACATGCAAACAAATCATACTACCCATATTAAAATGCAAAGCTTTAACATATGGAAACAAAATTTGAGGCCCAAATTAAATGTATCTTAAGCCAAATTTTTCCTCTTAACTATATATAAAAAAACCTTTAATGCATATAAATCTAAACCTCACCACTGGATTCACAATTGAATTATACAGGCGGACAAAAGACATCTCAGTAAAAAGCTTAAGGCCAAATCTTATAGGTTTATTATCGGATCCGTAAACCAACTACATAAGCGGATAAAAGGCGTCTTACTAAAAAAAAAGGCCAAATTTTACATGCTCGCTATTGGTCCCACAACCCAAAATACACAAGCAAATAGAAGGTGAAATTAATGGCTTAAATGAAAATATCTACACTCATCTCAATAATAACACACCCATGTAAATAACAATAAAGTCCTCCTTAAAAGTTTTACATGTGTTTTGACTAATGTGTTAGATGCTAAATCACAAGGTCTGAGAATACTGTGTGGGTTAAGCAAATGCTTAGCTCAAACCAAACATGCTCTGAGGTGTGTGCAAAGCTATTAAAAATCAACTCAAACCAACAAACTAAAACATTCTTATGTGCTTTGGTGATAACCTCAAGTTCATAAACATATTCATCTTAGAATGTTGCATGGGTCAAACACATGTTTAAGCTAAAAGTAAAAAAATTTTAAAAAGTGTGCACACCATCAAAAGCCTTACAATATATATTTTTTGAATGTCAAATTCAATTTAATGTAATGACAAATGCTCTCGAGTGAGCCACATTACATATATGGCAGGTTTGTGAGTCATACGCTTTTTGTCAATCTAATCCTACTCCCTACAAAGCATGGAGTCACATGCTAATTTCCTACACCTGATGATGATTCAACATTTTGGTTGCTACCCGGGGGAAGTGTAATATCCATCCAGTGTTGGACAACCAAATTGTATGTGAAGCATCTTAATGGTGTATGTTCATCATATGATGGTGTGTGTTTACATTTTGCATAAGTCATTATATCATGGATGTATGATATCATGTCACTGATAAATAATCATGTAAGCATATGTGGAGAATTGAGTATCCTAATGGCAATGATCTATCTCCAACATCACCATTTTAGATTGTATTATTTAGCATACAACCCCATCATGATGTGATATCTATGTTATGCAGAAATATTCACTTGATGTTATTGTGCCTCATAAGGATATTTGCTTACCTCTTGCACTATGGTTACTTTGTACGATTGAGTTGGGTCAGCAAGGCATGGATCTATACAAGTGACATCTGATATAGATATTCATCTAGCATGCATTAATATCATAACTTTCGAAATATCACATAAAATTGCTCACACCTACTTGAGTGATTATGATATTTTAATTGCATGTGTACGTTAGCATGATCATAACATGATCTGTTGTGATGGAAAACCATCTTTTCATAGATGCGTGACTTGATGCTAGTCACAATGCTTGAACAACATAACTTATGAGCATATCTCAGCAAGCAATGTGAGTTCTTGCATTGTGATTAGCACGTGGATGATATTTGAAGGTTTTAAGGGTTCTAATGTGTCACTTGAGGTAAATTTTAGGGACAAATCTTAGACCCCTTAGATCTTTTGGATGGATCCAAGTTTGATAAAATTATACACCAGCCTTAGAACAAATCACACCTTCTAAACACACTTAGATATTGTGATAGGCTACTTTATTGTAAATGCTTGCTAGTTTAGGGTAAGGTGTAGTTAGGATTTTCAATGTCCGACTATATTTGATGGATTGTGCCTAGCTAGGCGATTTTGTTTTTCTTTGTGTTTATTGTGTTTGTGAATGCACAACATCATATTAGATTGATTTTCTGTGTAGGGAGCCATGTCAGCCAAGGGAAGGGATGTAATTATTTAACTAACTTCTTTTCTACAAGACTGCTAATTCCCCTTCTCATGGGACATGACTCATTATATGTTGCATGTGATATTTTTTCTATATGTTTTGTAGGCTTTTTTCTCTTTTCTTTCTTTCCTTTTCTTTTTTTGAAATTTTATTATGTAAAATTTAAAGTCTCTATAATGAGTCATTTATCAGAAATGAGATACGAGCACGAGTTCCACGGGAACCGTGCAACAATAACCAAGTGATACACCTGTGTGGCTCGTACCTTAATTTTGAGTTTCTATTATTGTATAGAAATAAGGATCAGTCATGCATATGTGGAGCCTGAACCCATTTTTAGCTTTTATGTGATATCTTGCTTACTCAACAACATTTGAGCCTTTCTTATTGTTTTAAACTGGCTTTTTTTATCTTTTTGCAGCTTGATATCTTTTTTTTCTTTACTTGTGCATTTATCTGGGCTCATCAAAAATGAAATATAAGCTCATTAACGACCCAAAATATTCCTTTTCTATAAAAAATCTTTATAATTAAAGATTAAGTTAAATCAAAATTTAGGATCAAAATACTAAATCTTTTAAAAATAACAATTTACTTTTCTACATGACCTTAGGGTAGGATTTAAAATGGGTTGCATGTATAATCAGATCCACAGTCATATCTAATAGGGCCTTCACATTAGGACTTGATAGATAAATGTATCATATTGCACGTCCCAAGGAGGAGTCTTGGTACTTCACCATTTGGATTAGCCAAGCACAATATTTTTTTTTACTTAAGTGGTTATCCTTTTTGGAACTGTTTGGCTTTGTAGCAAACATTCATTCTTTCTCATTTCAAAGGCATACTTGCCACTTTGCATGTCAGGAGTAAGTCCACTTCAGTGTAATCATTCTGTAGAGGGTCATAAGGCTTAGGAGTTTCCTTTATTTGACTTTAGGGCTACTGAGGTCTCTTTAGATGATGCAATTCATTGATCATTAATAATGAATCTCTAGTCAGGTTAGGTTAACTCCTCCATGACCAGGTAGACTTATAGTCCTAATAGCTTGGGATGAAGAATCCATTGTAGCCCGACCCAACTATCTCTACCTGCTTAAGTTATCTTCCTCCTCTTTTATTGATAACCTCAGTTGAGCCCTTTCAATCCTTTTGGATTATTGTTAAGGTTGTCTCACTAACCCTGTTTTCTGATAGGTCGCTGCCCATTTGGAATACAGTGATTCACCCTCTACCCTTATGACCCAATATGGCTTTTGTGCGTTGGGATAACCGGCTTGAGGTAACCATTTGCCTTTTGTCTACCCATTTCACAAGTTATCATAAAGTGTCAGCAAGACTTTTAATTTAATTAATTGAGAGTATTCTTGGGTATTACTGGCTACTCTGAGTTAAAAAGAACAAAAAATAAGGGAGAGCTGCTGGGCTAAGTTGTTTCATCTCTATGTTTGGTGACAAGTGTGTGACTTTCTTCCAAATACTATAGAATTATAAAAAAATTTAATGGACAAATGATTGTGAGCAAGCCTTTGAGGGGCTGAAAGGATCTTTAATTACACCACCTCTACTCAAAAATCTAAAGCCAAGCAATGAACTTGCAATATATCTTGACGTAAGCTCCGATGTAATTAACTTACACTTAGTGTGAGAAGAATGGGAGAACAAATTTACTATCTATTATGTCAGTCACATTCTGAGAGAAGAATAATTTAGATTTCAAATTATGGAGAAGCTAACCTTTTCCTTGGTTGTTTTATTCCAAAAGCTACATCCATATTTCCATATTCATAAAGTGTGGGTGATCTCAGATCATCCGCTCAAGTCAGTATTGGAAAAACCAAAGCACACTGGTTGAATCCACAAGTGTGCAGTAGAACTCAGTGGTTTCAACTTATTATATATCACCCAAATAGTGATTAAAGAACAAATAATACCCATCTTTTTTATCAATTTTCCATAATCAAATGACAGTGAATGTAAGGCATCCAGACTAACCATTGTGGATCATGTAAACTAAGCGTGAATCAGATTAGCAAGGGTCGGGCCTAGGACTTGCATTGATGGGTTTATTTGAACATGTCATCTACCACTTTGTTGAGATAGAGATTGAACAGACTAACAATCAGGTCAAGTATGAGGCCCTTATCTATGGGATACATTTTACCTATGGGATCTGATTGTGACATCTCATTATAGGATCTTGTTTAAAACTGGTAGTCAACCAGGTGAACGAACCATTTGGGGCAAAAATAGAGACAATGATAAGGAATCTCATAAAGGACAAGACAAAAATAAAAAAAAAATTAGGGTATTTTAGAATCAAACACATCGCTTAAGAAGACAAATTAATCATGGACAACATGTCTACGATCAAGGTGTAGCAATGTTGTTGGTACATCATCCTCAAGACTCCAACGCCCCATTATAGAAAAAACAAAAGCCATGGAAGTAAAAAAAAATTAAAGTATGGAAATAACAACTAATTGGGTGGACAAATAATTAGGCTTCCTCGAAGTTGGGCAATTCCCCCAACATCAAAGTTCATATGTGCTTTAGGATCAAGGAAACGAATGATCACCTCCTATACAGAGAGCACTTTAACTGACTAGTGACCTGCTTGTACCTATGATGCTTGTGAGAAGATGAGAAAATTGATGCCCTGAAAGAAATACACTCATGGGAGTTTTAAACACTCTGACGAGCGAACGGTAGAAAACTAAATACTATATCAAGGGTACTTCTGGCAAACCCTCGGAAAAGATGCAAAAGAATTCTTAAGGAAATGTGAACAAATCCAGAAGTTAACTCATACGCAACTCAAACCATCCCACTAGTTATAACTGATTATGAGCCCCTAACCATTTGCAATTTAGGGACTCGACTTAATGGAGATTTTCCTACTCTTAATGTCAGCAAAAGTTCATAAAAGTAGTGATTGACTGCTTTTCAAAATGGATTGAAGCAAGGGCTCTCACCCTCATCACCACTGGGGTCTTCTAAAATTTCACCTGGACGAACAAAATCTGTCGCTATGGGCTTTTGATGGTAATGATAACATACAATGAGACACATTGGATGATCAGGAGGTAAATTATTTCTACCAAAGCCAAGAGATAAACTTAACTTCACCCACAAAAGGACAAGTAGAAGCCCCAAGTAAACTGATACTTAGACTCCTAAGAAGGAAGGTTGAAGGTGTGAAAGAAAAGTGGGCTAACATCTTCCTCTCTAGTCTATGGACACTGCGAACTACCCCCACAATTGCAATAAGATAAACCACCTTTTTGCTCTCACATGGAGTTGAAATGGTGCTTCCGGTAGAGTATAACCTGCATAGCCAAAGAGTGAAAACCATCTTGACTTTCAAAAAACACAATACAGATGAATGACAGATCAAGAATGGTGAAGGTATGGAACTTTCGATGGATATATTGGAAGAAAATAAACTTTGTCAACCCTTAGGAGGGAAGAAGTCAAGAGGAGGACAACGCAGTAACGTGACTTACCTGTCAAGAAGAAATCATTCAAAGCAGTCAACCTATTGCTGAAGAAAGCTAGTTTGGAATCTTGCGGCCATGCAATGGGAAAGCTTGATCAAACGTTGATTGAGCCTCTCATCGTCTGAAAGTATGTAGCACAAGGAGTGTACAAGATACAAACCTCGACAGGCACAAAATTGCCCCACACTTAGAGCAGAGACAATTTGATAGTTTTTTATCAATAAAAATCTTTGGTAAAACTATTCTCTTTTGACTGTTAAGATTTGCAATACAAATAGACATTAATCACGAATTTAGAATCTAAAGGCCACTTTTTTCTATTGCACAAAAAAATTGATAATCTCCTATCGATAGTATAACTATTGTTACAACAATCTAATATTCATTTCAGGTACCCAAAGAACTCCCTAGTCTTGAACAAATCTGAAAAGGTCCCACGCACAAAAACAAAAATATTAACAAAAGAAAGAGTGCTCTATCCTTAAGAAAAACCCGACTAACTCATCTAAACTAAGAGAACTTTGCTAGAGAGGCCAACCACTTAAATTTAGGGGACAACCCCTGTTGCTAATAGTGGTATGAGAGACATAACAGATCCAAAAAATGGTGTTATACTTGTCATTTGCTTGCATTTTTTCATCATATGATGTGTAGATGACATCTACTCAAGCCCGAAACATGTCAAGCTCTGACACTTAATTACCCCCTCACTCGTGACAAGATATGTGGTAAGTGGAGCTCGAATTGCCAAATTAACAAGCCTTGATAATTACCTCCATGAATACAGTGATAAGATTCTCTTAACAAGGCCGGCAAAATGCACGGTCTGTCTAAGGCAAAGACTTCAGAGAGTAAAAGAGTATGGTTAGCATAGAGCTCGAAATGGGTGCCAAACACAATTAACCGGTTGCACAATCCAAAGAGAAAATTAATGAACCATAAGGACTTACACAATCGAAATATAAATAAAATTAATATGATAAATAGATGCTACCAAAAATTGAATGAATGAACACATAAAAAACAACCATTTCATTCCATTACTAATAAAAATATTCTTTTGTACAAGGCAACCAATTATTCATTAGAAGAGGCTCTGACACTACCCTTCATATCAAATTCAGTAAAATAGTGCTTCTCTACTAGCACAACATCCATTCTTGACAATACGAGAAGTCTCTTTGTGTGGAACTTAATGGGCTATGTTGGATCGGAGGGAGTCGACAGGAAGCAACACAGAAAGGGAGTCTGTCAGATAAGGCACAAACTTTTTGGATTGTTGGACAATGCACCAACAATGAGATAGGAGGAGGAAGAGTGAGCAAAAGAATCCGTGGGTAGCTGGAAGTAGAAGAAAATGACAAACCAAAATGATAGAGTAAAATGCCCATGATCAAAATATCAAGTTTTTATAGAGGGTTGGAAAGACGAAAGATGCCAAAAACTTATAAGGGAATAAAAATAACCAAAACCTAATTAATATAACAAGCATCACATTATGAGAAGAGGCACAAAGATCAAAACATCATAAATCCTCACTTTAAAAAATGTTTTATAATTTTTAAGAAACATTACATCAGTTAGATTAAAGGGAAAATACTATGCAAGAATCAGACATGGCCTCAATCGGGAGACAACCAAGGTGGGTAAGTCTTCTTAAAAAGATACTCCCTGTTGGACCTAAACTAGCTTAATTAACTCGAGTCTACTTATGCTTGGGGGATCAAGCACTTTTCTTTTTGCTTCATATGCTCACGTTGTAAAAGGACCTTTGATAGCTTCTAGATTTCAACTTCTCATTCTAGACTCGCCAAACAGGTCATACAGTCGACCATTTTTGTTGAAGTTGCACTATTCACATGCTCATGAAGACTGACAATAAAAATAAGTCACATTGGGGACAGTCGTGGGTTGGTCATCTTCCACATCAATAATAGGGAGGGTCTCGGTGCCTGGTTGGTTGCCCTCGGGTTCATACCTAGGGGATGCAAATCCCTTGGTTTCCCACTCCCCACCACCTGAAAGTATGCTCGGAAGCTCAATTAGATTCAAGGAAGTTGAATCCACTTGGTAGTAACCTGAGGTGGTGAGAAGTATAAGAAACCATGCCCATTAAATAAGAAGACTTACAAAAGACATAGCCTCATTTCATGCCTAGCACCTTTAGTCAATTGAATACATTTGAAATGGTGGGATCCTCACTCCAAGCCCCCAAACCATAGTCCACATAGATGACTGTTTGGGCGGCAGCATCCATGACGATTTTGCTCTACATACCTGGTTCTTTTGAGATAATGACAACAAAACTTGACTTGGGGATGATAGTAGTCAACCAGATGAAAGAACAGTTAGAGGCAAAAATAGAGACAATGATAAGGTATCTCATAAAGGAAAAGAAAAAGATAGAAAATGTAGGATATTTTAGAATCAAACACATCGCTTGACAAGACAACTAGATTGTAGACAACATGTCTGTGATCAAGCCATAGAAACCTTGTTGTTACATCATCCTCGAGGCTCCAACATCCGCAATAAAAGAAGAGGAAGTCGTGGAAGTAAAAAAATGAAAGTATGGAAAGGGCAACTAGTTGGGTGGACCAATAATTAGACTTCCTCAAAGTTTGGGAATTCTCCCCAAAATCAAAGATCGTATGCGCTTTAGGATCAAGGCCACATGTTTTCACCTTCTATACAGAGAGCACTTTCTCTAATTGGTGACCTCCTTGTACCTATGACGCTTATGAGAAATGAGAGAACTAATGCCCTAAGAGAAATACACTCAGGAGAGTGGTAGACACTTCGACGAGCAAATTCTAGAAAACTAAATACTATGTCACGGGTACTTCTGGCAAACTTTCGGAAAGGATGTAAAATATTTCTTGAGGAAATGTGAACAATGCTAGAAGTTAACTCATATGCAACTCCGGTCATGCCACTAGTTATAACCGATCATGAGCCTTTGACTCTTTGCAATTTGGGGACTCGAATTAATGAAGCATTTTCCTTCTCTTAAGGTCAGAAGAAGTTCATAAAAGTAGTGGTTAACTGTTTTTCAAAATGGATTGAAGCAAGGACTCTCACCCTCATCACCACTGGGGCCTTTTTGAAATTTTATTTGGTCGAACAAAATTTGTTGCTATTGGCTTTTGATGGTAATGATAACAGACAATGAGACACATTTCAATGATCAAGAGGTAAAATAATTCTACCTAATCCAAGAGAAAAATTTGAAGTTCACCCGCAAGCAGGCAAGTAGAAGCCCCCAGTAGACTGATACATAAACTCCTAAGAAAAAAGTTGAAGGAATGGAAGAAAAGTGGGCCTACAACCTCCTCTCTATTATATGGGCACTGAGAACTACCCCCATAACTGCAACTGGGCAAACCCCCTTTTTGCTCTCACATGGAGCTGAAGTGGTGATTCCAGTAGAGTATAGCCTGCATAGACAAAGAGTGAAAACCACCTTGAATTTTAAAAAAAAACACAATACAGATGAATAATAGATCAAGAATGGTGAAGGTATGGAGCTTTCAATGGATATATTCGAAGTAAAATACACTTTGTCAACCCTCAGGCGAGAAGAAGTCAAGAGGAGGACAACACGTTACTATGAGTTACTTGTCAAGAAGAAATCATTCAAAGCAGTTAACCTAGTGTTGAAGAAAGCTAAATTGGTAGCCTGCGGCCATGTGATGGAAAAGCTCGATCAGACATGGGTCGACCCTCTCATCGTATGCAAGCAGGTAGCAGAAGGGGTGTACAAAATACAGACCTTGACTGGCAAGGAAGTGCCCCACACTTAGAGTGGAAACAATTTGGTAGTTTTTTTATCAATGAAAATCTTTTGTAAAACTTCTCTCTTTTGAATGTTAAGATTTGTAACACAGATAGATGTTAATCATGACTTTAGAATCAAAAGTCCTCTTTTTCTATTACGCAACAAAATTGATAATCTCCTGCCTAATATAACTATTGTTACAACTATCTAATACTCATTTTAGGTACCAAAAGAACTCCTTAGTCTTGAACAAATCCGAAAATGGTCCACCCCACAAAAATAAAAAATAAAAAATAAAGAAAGTGTGGCCTATCCTTAAGGAAAACACGACTGACACACCTAAACTCAAAGAACTTAGATAGAGAGGCGGACCACTCAAATTTAGGGGACAACCCCTGCTAACTGTGGTACGAGAGGTATAAGAGATCTAAAATAGGGTGTTATAACTTGTCATTTGCTCAACATTTTTTCATCCTACGATGCGTAGGCAGCATAGAACCCCTTTAATCAAGCTTAGAACACATGTCAAGCTCAGACACTGAATTACCCCCTCACTAGCGACAAGATATATGGTGAGTGGAGCCTGAATTGCCAATAACAAGCCTTGATAGTTACCTCCATGAAGACAGTGACAAGTTTCTCTTAACAAGGCTGACAAAAAGCATGGTCTATCCAAGGCCAAGACTTAACTAAGAGTAAAATAGTACGATTAGCATAACGCTTGAAACGGGCCCAAACATGATTAATCAGTTGTATGATCCAAAAAGAAAATTAATTAACCACAAAGAAAACCCAATTACTTAATGAAATAAATAAATAAAATTAATATGATAAGTAGATGCTACCCAAAAACTGAATGAATGAACACAAAACAACCATTTCATTCCATTACTAACAAAAAATATTCTTTTGTACAAGGCAACTGATAAAACATTAGAAGAGGCCCTGACACTACCCTTCGTATTAGATTCAGTAAAATAGTGTTGATCTGCCTGCACAACATCCATTGTTGATAGCACAGGAAGTCTCTTTATGAGAAACTTAATGGGTTTTGTTGAATCGGAGGGGGTCGGCAGGAAGCAACACAAAAATGTGGTCCCTCAAAAGAGGCACAAACTCTTGGACAATTGGACGATGCACCAAAAATGAGATAGGAGGAGGAAGAGTGAGCAAAAGAATCCATGGGTGGCTGGAGGGGTAGCTGGAAGTAGAAGGAAACGACAAACCAAAATGATAGAGTAAAATCCTCATGATCAAAACATCTATTTTTATAGAGGGACAGAAAGGCGAAAGATGCCAAAAACTTACAAAGGCAAAAATAGAAAATACAAATAACCAAAACCTAAGTATTATAACAAGCATCACATTGTGAGAAGGGGCACAAAAATCAAAACATCATAATGCCACAGTTAAAAAAAACTTTTTATAATTATTAACAAACATTACATTAGTCGGATTGAAGGAAAAACATTAGGCAAGAGTCAGACATGACCTCAGTCGGGAAACAACCAAGGCGGGTAAGTCTTCTTAAAACAAACTCTCTGTCAGACCTAAACTAACTTAAATACCTCGAGTCTACTTATGCTTGGAGGACCAAGCAGTTTTCTTTTAGCTTCATATGCTCACGTTGTAAAAGGGCCTTTGATTGCTTCTAAAGTCCAACTTCTCATTCCATACTTGCCAATCAGGCAATCAAGCCATACAATCGAGCATCTTGGTTGACGTTGCACTATACGCGA
>NW_018164879.1:204632-210875 GCF_001263595.1 Phalaenopsis equestris
AATAAAAAAACATGTCACTTTGGGGACAATCGCGGGTTGGTCATCTAGCACATCAATAGCAGGAAGGGCCTCGGTGCCTGCTTGGTCGCCCCCCGGCTTCATAACTAGGGGATGCAAATCCCTTGCTCTCCCACTCCCCACTACCTGAAATTGTGCTCTGAAGCTCATTTAAATTCAAGGAAGTTGAATCAACTGGGTAGTAACCTGAGGTGGTGAGAAGTATAAGAAACCATGCCCATTAAATAAGATGACTTAAGCAAGACATAGCGTCATTCCATACCTGGCACCTTTAGTCGATTGAATGCATTTGAATTTGGGGGATCCTCACTCCAAGTCCTCCGAACCCCCACTCCCACAAACACACACACATAGAGCAGCAACATGGTTTAATGCACTGAGTTCCCAGGACAATTCCCTAAGAGGGATGTGAGATCCCTGGTGTATGGACAATGTATCAACTTGAACAAACACATTTATAACGCCAAGGACTACCAAAGAGGAGCCTTGGAGGTCTCACAGTATTTTATCTCATTATTATTTTAAGCAGCTGCCTCTAGAATGTGTCCAATAGGCAAAAGGAGGGAATCAAGGAAAAATGTAAGGATTTGAGGGAGGTCTTGTAAAGTTATTTATAGAGCACAAGGCTTGGATATCAATGAAGTATTTAAAACTTTTACATTTCAACAATTATGATTGGTCCAGAAGTAATTATTGCTCAAATTAATTATCTCATTCTTGCTAGATCAACTCTTCCTAAAACTTGAAAGATAACACTAGTGGCATTCTTGTTGATCACCTCTTCCCAAAACATGAAAGACAACACTAGTGAATTTCTCGCAACAAAAAATATCGTCAATCATTTCAACATGGCTGAATTTAAAATAAAAATGTTGCAAAACCTAAATTTGAAATTTTTACATAAAAAAAAATCAGTATTACAAAAGAAGCTTCCTCCAAAAACATTGGGGCAACCTCAACGCCTTAAATTTATACACAATCAATCATAATAAAGGTCAAGGTAGTTGACTCTAATGTCATCTATAGAAACATAGTTGACATGGAGGAGCCCCTCAGAATGAATCTCCTGCCAAAAAGAATGGTTTAGAGCCAGGGGGCTCCAGTTGCTGTTGAAGAAGAAGCAACTTAGCTTTCACTTCAACAAGATCTTGATGTATCCCAAGAAGATCCCCTGAATTGATCTCTGTTTTTTTTATTCAAGAGTAGCAACATGCTCTTTTAGCTCCACAACATCCTCATCCAAGTCCATAACCTTGTTCTGAAGACCCGGCGTGTTGGTTTCCACTTGCTCCAACCCCAACCACCAAACTCAAGTTTTTTGGCAAATGAGTAAAGTTCCTCTTTATTTTTCGCAAGCTTGTAGATCTGTCACACTCACTGAAAGGTTTGACTTGCAAGCAAAAAAATATTGTATTGGTGTCCGTAGATCATTAAAGATCATTGAAGGCTCACTTTTTGGGGCAGTGCTGGTGAAACTAGTCGCTTCCTTGGTTTCTTTCTCATCCTTTGAATTCAAAAGCACATGGAAGATGGTTGGCATTGGTTGACCCCCTTTCAGCTTTGAACTTTCCACGATGGGTCCAGGCTGAGGAAGACCAAGAACGATGCCCACCTCAAGAAGTTTTAAGCCTCCAATCTCCATCTTTCAATGAATCTAACTAAGTCAACCTCTGTTGCAGTCAGTCCAAAAGTTGCATGAAATGCACATGACAAAATAAAGAGTTTTTCATATCAGAAAGAGGCCAGTGTGTACAACTATTTATAATGGGAAGTATTGATCTTTGTGCTCTGAAATCTCTTACCAAATTGCGAACCACAATAAAATGTAAATATCAGTCTAAATAATTCTTATTTTCTCATTGTTTTCACAGTTCTAAATCGAAGAAGCAAGAGAATCGGGAAACCAAACAAGTATAACAAAAAGTAGCCCCATGAAGGTCTGATTGAACCAACTAGGGCAGGGGAAAAGATGGCAATGGGACAAGAAAGAAGATGGTCATCTCAGATTTCCGGAACAATACCAACTGGCAAGTTAAAGCACCCTAAAGAATTAGTTGATCAAACATAGGCTCCCGATACAACAGATGAAACTAAATCCCATGACTCTGCAATTCACAGATAGGTTCAGCCGGTTAAAGCAAAGTTGGAAGAGGATAACTGTAGGCGTCCTCTGAGGAATGCTAGTCTTCCATAATTTAGAGGAAGTAATAGTTGTATACGACCACATTAGGGTATCCCCCTGGAATGAATTCTGTTTAGTTGAAATAGTGTAAAGTTTCCCCCAAAAAAATGTAGGGTTGACTCCGATAAATAGGAGGTTGTGTGCAACATGAGGGGCATTCCTTTTTTGAATTTACCAAGGAATCTTAATAGAAATTTACAAATCCTCTTTTTCATCAACTCTCTTGCTCTTCTCTTATTGTGTGTATATTCTATTCCTCGTGTGTGATTTCAATAGAGATATTATTTTTATAATAGGACTTATAATGGAGTTGTCTTCTTGTGTGTATATTCCATTCCTCGTATGTGATTTTAAGACAAATTTGAGTTCAATAGGGATATTCTTTTTTTAACGAAAAATAAATCATTTTTTAGACTAACTCTAATATTAGTTTGCTAACACAACTAAAATTGTAATATTAAAATTGAAGCACCTTTAATTATTACTTCAGGAGTATTTTTGCAAATCAAATTCTATTATTGCTTCAAATGTCATTTCAGCTTAGCATATAAAAATATATAGAAATAATAATTAATTTTATTCAAATTATTGTGTTCCCTTCTTCTATTTTCTTTTTTGGGATCTTGAAACTCTAGTGGTCTAAAACAAATCAACATCTTTTATATTTTAAGAAAAATATGATATAAATCCTCATTCTAGAGCATCATCATTTGCACATTATGTGGTTGGCTAAGCATTTATTTTGTGTTGAGCTCAAATAAATTATTAAATTAATGAAAATTTTATGTACATACCACACAATTCTTATGTATTAACATATTTAAGATCGAAAGTTCAATACTTATACTATAATATTTTGGTGTCATAAAACATATATATGAAAAGATATATCTTCCTTTTAAAAGAATAATAATTATGATATTTTGATGTGAAATTAAATGATCTAGTGCTATAAATGTGAAAATATAAATTTAGATGTTTGATATATAAATAGAAAAAAAAATTGTGATCTATGGGTAAATGCTCCAAAATTAATTTTCAATATTTGTAATAATCAAAATTGAGTTCATTCATCACATATGAGTTCATGGTTTCACCCCTTTATTGTACTTAGTAATCTCCCATTAAAATATTACATATAATATTAAAAAATATCTTAAAAGTGCCAAGGAATATAATAATAATAATAATAAAAGCCACCTAATTTATATGTATTTCCATATCTAACTCCCATCTTTTCCTCATTATATTTAAAAAATACCCAAATCTTTCATATAACATCAAAAATACCAATATTTTAACCATCAAAAAAATAAAAAAGGTTTGTAATGCAAAAATCTAAAATTTAGTTGTTATAATGTAAATACATAAAATTTGCGCATCTCTTAATAAAAATAATAAAACATGCATTTATTTCATCTTAGAACTATAAATTATATAAGAACTATTAACATTTGAACAATATAATAAGACTTATAAGAGAGAAATGAGGTAACTCAAGATCAAATAACTTGAAAAAGCAACTACTTTATAAGTCCCATAGAAGCCCATAAAAGCAACAAGATGATTTTTAGCAGAGAAAATATTCATTTCAAATAACAAAGCCATCAAGGGAAGATCATAGCATTCACTCATTAGCAGCACCAAACATCAAACAAACAAACAAACAAAAACTTCAGTTCAGATTTTAAGCAAACTCCTCACAAATTCTCCATAAAGTAAATACAGTTTGTCAATCAGATTATTAATGTTTTGATGAGATGAGATGAGATGAGATGAGGTTGAAACCATCAGAACTCCCTATCTGGAAGGAGAATGGGAGCGATGAGAGACCAGATGAAGAGTGCAGCTGTAGCCCAACCTGTCACGATCCTCACCCACACCGATGGCCATCCGACATCGATCAGCTTCCCGGTCTCGCCGACGGAACTCGACCAACCGGTGAGGAGCATTGCAGAGTACATGCTCGCCAAAGAGAAGATTAGATGGAAGAATGAATACGAGTACGAGACCGGAACCGACTCTTCTTTCTTCCCATCCTGTTCCTCTATCTTGTCGAAGGAGAGTAGCGGCTTATCAGAACCTATAAATGAAGAGAGATTAGAAAATGTTTAGCGATTGTTGCTTTAGGAAAAAAATGATAAAAGAAAGATTTACATGCATACACTCAATTCTAATGTATTTACATTTCTATCACCTAAACTTTAATATTTACACACATGTCACCTTACGTATGAAAAGATGTATTTAACTTTTTCAATGTTAAAATTGTGGTATTTTTATGTGGTGAATGATTTGGATGGTATAAATATAAAAAGTAAAGTTTAGTTGTTAGATATGTAAACATACATGAATTGGGTGCTACGTATGTAAATGCCCCTTGAAAAAATCAAATTAGTCAGTCTCACCGGCACGAGGAGAAGCCGGAGGGGAGAGAAGAGTGGTAGAAGAACCGGCACGGACAGCAGAGTACACGACGGAGAGGACGGTGGTGAGCAAGCCAATGGCAAGGCTTCCTGTAGAGACAGCTTTTGAGTGATTGTGAAGATTATTACACTCATAATCCCGTGGCTCACTCGAGAGTCCGTTGTAGCAAAGGTAGGTGCAGTAAAGCGAGATTACTGAAGCAGGAAGTAGGCTACCGTTAACCTGCAAAAATAAGAATAATAAATAGTTTCAAGTATAATCATTTCTCAATCTCTTAATTTATCCTTAATTTTGTTAAAAATCTTTCAATTTTCCCATACTGGATTTGGTTGTATAAAAATCTTTGGGGCATTCACTGACATAGAACACAATTCTTATGTATGTACACATCTAACACCTAAACTCTCCTATTTACAAACATTCACTCCAACCTTTAATATCACATCAAAATATCACTACTATTAACTTTTGAAAGTGAAGTATATATCTTCATGCATAAGTTTATGTCACCAAAGTGTTATAAATGTAAATATCAAATTTTATGTGCTAGATATGTAAAAATACAAATGCATTGTGTGGTATGCATGCTATTTCCCAAAACTCTTTTATTATCCAAGACTTATGCATAACATGAAAAAGACCCAAAGTACTTTGTTATTTAAACAAAATGAGATTTACATACATATCACATAACACTTATGCATTTTCATATCTAAAACTTAAATTTTGATAACTTGCATAATATTTTAGTATCTTTTATGCATTTTCATATCTAAAACTTAAATTTTGATAGCTTGCATAATATTTTAGTAAAACACACCAAAACCAAAACATATGCATGGAATAATAGACTTTACTTTAAAAAATAATACTAGTGGTAATTTTCATGAGTGTTAAAGATTCAAGTGCTATGGAGGTAAATATAAAAAATTAGCTCTCACATAAATACATAAAAATTAGATGTCACATATGACTAGTGTGGCATTTATACAAATTTCCCAAACTCTTTTACCATTTAAGACTTAAATGCATAACATATAATAGACCCAAAATACTTTGTAATACAAACTAAGTGAGATTTACATGCATACCACAAAACTCTTAATGTATTTTCATATCTAAAACATGAACTTTGAGATTTAGTTTCCCATTTTAGCAGCAGAATCACATTAAAACAAATGAATGAAATAATATGCTCTACTTTAAACATTATATAATTGGTATTTTTGATGCGTTGTTAAAGATTCAAGCTGTTAAGCTGGAACCCGATTAATCTCATTCCTGCCTCCCGATCTCCCGCTCCCGAGCCCGATCGCAAAAGATGTCTCCCGCCTGGCGTCGTTCGAGACAGAGGAACTGTTCCCAACTCTACCGTTTCACGAATCGTCACGCCTACCTGTTCGCGATAAGAGGTATCACAGGGCTCTCATTCATAGTAGTCACGACCTTTCTTTGTTCTTCTCGGATTTTCACGAGGCAGTGGAAGGGATTCCACGGAAGAGAGTGGAAGAGAAGTGCAAGCAGTAATTCCTTACGATAGAAGGAAGAAGAAAAAAATAAGAAGAAAATTGTTCTCCCTTGACTTCTTCTTGATGACTTGTGACAGAAGAGAAATT
>NW_018164879.1:210975-228006 GCF_001263595.1 Phalaenopsis equestris
GAACCCGACACGAACATTAAACAGGTAAAAAATGCCAACCTAAAAAATATTAGGCATAGCAATTATTTAGATCAAATTAGGGATTTTCAGTCATTTTGTGTTGGGGGTCAATTTCGAGTCAATTTCAAGTGATGGGCTCTTTTTGGGTTGGCGTGTCAACCCAAAATGGCCTGTAAAATTAGATGAGTTAAGATTCCAAACACAAAATGACCCAAAAAATTAAATGGGTTAAGATTCTTAACCCAAACCTTACTAAAAAATTATTTTGATCAACCAAACCCAAATTTTTCGAATCGAGTTCTTGTCGAGTTGACATGTCGGGTCAACTTTTTGACACCCTTAATGCCACAATTACTATCAAGAACAATCTTGATAGTCGTCGGGTCAACTTTTTGACACCCTTAAATGGAATGCCACAATTACTATCAAGAACAATCTTGATAGTAGCATGGATAAGTTGTTTAGTTCTTCACTAACTGATGGCATGATACAACTTATTTTTCTCTAGTGCAACACTAGATTGGTCGGTATAGTTTACCAAAAATGAAACTTTAAACAATCACAATTCACGATAAGATACATGATATCAAGATAAAAAATAAAACTAAGAAACACCAAAGTTGTCGTTTTTCTAATATTCCAACTGTTAAATATACAATCAGAAGTAATATTGCTAAGAAAATGTCTAGAAGTATACAAACAGTACCTTGCGCTATGGCAGACACAAATAACCATTTTAGCACTTCTATTTGGCAGGATCATGGAAGGAGAAGAATACATCTCTCAATGATTATAGCTAAAGATGAGCTATAAGCTTATTTATAAGATCTTCGAAGACAACATCACAGTCTAAACATTAGAATGCACCATTTTGGGTTCTTTGGTCAGAGTGCAAGGCTTCAGGTGATCGTTTACTTTAAAATGTGTCAAGTAACACAAAATAATGACTATTTACACCACTCCTAACCAAGGGACTTGAAAGAAACCATAGTTTGTTGTAAGATTATAGAAGTAGAATATCAAAAATCAATTTTTTAAGCTCAAAATGTCTACGAACAATAATCGACAAAATCACTAGACACCTATACTCACATATGTATGCAATCTATAATGATTGTTGAATTCAATGATCTACATCCAATCCAAACAATATCAAACATTTAACAGATTGTTGAATAACAAATGAATCAACAAATAAACTTGTTCACAAATATAAATAAATGAACTAGATCATATTCAAGGTTGGTTCATTTAACCTAATTTTTTAAGAAATGTAAACTTATTTTGTCTACTACTTTGAACAAGCTTGCTTGAGACATTAATCAAGTCGAGTTCAAGTTGTTAACCAGGTGTAGTGGTTCATTCACAACCATATCCATTTCCAATCCAAAAAAGCTATTTTCACATCTAAGTCATGAGAAACATAACTCACAAGATATATGACATCAATTTAAGGATTTGCACAAACTCACTACAAAAATTAACTTTTTACTACAATTAGACAGATAAGATGGGACAGTTTAAAATATAGCGGTTCATCTAATCTCATAATTATAACTATACGACTAAATTACATAGAATGTATAACAAAATAAAGTCCTCCAATTCCTTGTTCTTCACCCGCTCCCATCCCACGAAATTTACATTATTAATATATATGAAATGTAGTGTATAATATTCTAAAATGTTAAGAGCAACAAAAATTTCAGTTCGCACACCTTACATGCATTTCATTTCATACAATTTACATATTGGAAACAAGTACCCATAAATAAGAATTTCAATATGAATATATGCGAATCATAAAGATGGTCTATTAGAAAATTAATGAAGATAACAAGATCTTTTACCTGTATTTCAAACTGCACCAAAATTATTTACAAAGGCATAAGGGCCTATTTGAAAGACCACAAACAACATGTATCATTCTTTTATTGTTCTTCCTTCCTACACGATACTTATCCCCATTGTCAAAATGAAATACATTCCATCACATAGTTGATAGCATAATATAAATCAATTGTTTAATTTAAATTAGATTTAAATTTAATTAAGAAAAGATTTCATACATACCACTCAATTCTTATGTATTTACATATCTAACACCAAAACTTAAAATTTTACCTATATGCCAATTTACCTATGCTTGAAAACCTGTAGTTCACTTTTTAAAAGTTAAAATTGTGATATTTTTGATGTGCTATAAAATATTTGAGTGTAAAAAATGTAATAAATAAATTTTTGGAGTTAGATATCTATAAAATATTTGAGTGCAAAAAATGTAATAAATAAATTTTTGGAGTTAGATATGTAAATACATAAGAATTTGGTGGTATGTATGTAAATGCCCCTTAATTAAGATGCTGATGTCCTGTATTCCCAACTGCACATCAGAATCATTAGTATTCTAGGTTTAGTATCGCTAGAATTGAACCTACATCATAAAAAACTATATTAACCAACTCTCCCACTCCCCAAAGCCCAATACTTCCATTTTAAACTGAATAAAAACAACAAAAAATCACACCAGAAATTGTTCAAGAAAAAAATTAAAACAAGATATCATTATCAACATAAAAATCCATGTCAAACTACGGATCTGTCTGCATTTTCAAAACGCAGCCATGTCGTTTGTTTTCTCCGTCTTTGGTGTGTTTCACGATACGCTAGTCTAGTTTTATAATAAATTTTCAAAACGCAGCCATGTCGTTTGTTTTCTCCGTCTTTGGTGTGTTTCACGATACGCTAGTCTAGTTTTATAATAAATTTTCAAAACGCAGCCATGTCGTTTGTTTTCTCCGTCTTTGGTGTGTTTCACGATACGCTAGTCTAGTTTTATAATAAATGTAGGCTGCATTGTTTTGTAATAAACGCCGGCCGTGAGTTCTTTCAAAACGCAGCCATGTCGTTTGTTTTCAAAACGCAGCCATGTCTTTGGTGTGTTTCACGTTTGTTTTCTCTGTCTGCATTGTTTTGTAATAAACGCCGGCCGTGAGTTCAACCCCATGACCCGCTTTTGGAGGAATTTTCTTACCTCTCTGCCCTCCCATCGCTTGCCCTCATCTCGTGCCCTAGGTGCTTCTTCGATCCTCTCCTCTGCCCTCATTCTGTGGCATCGATCACCAAACAAGGGCTCCCTCACACACGCCTCTCTCACGCATCTCTCTTGATTGTTGTCTTTCTCCTCTCTGTGATCCGTGGTTATGGTGCTCTGTAAGTAATATCGTTGCCTATCTTGTGGTGATTTTCGATGGAATGGCTTCTGTGCGCTTATTTGGCTTTCTCCTTTGCTATGAGAAATTTGCAATCATATCCGGGTAATAATATGCTCTTTATTGTGGTGAATTTCAAAGGTATGGCTTTTTTTGTGATTTTTTGACTTTCTCCTTTTCTGTGTTTTCTCTCTCAATTGCTGCCTTTGGTTGGGTGTTGAATGTTGGACTTGAGTGTTGGACTTAACTGTGTGTGTTGGTGGTTTATGGTTGTTTCATGCTTGAGAGTGCTTCTTCAAATTGATTCTTTGATAAATGAGATATTTGATAAAGAAATGGGGAGAACAATTGGTTATGAATGTTCTTCAGACTTTAATTTTGTTGTTTAATGGAAGCAAAAATTCAAATGTTGAATTTATAATATTTGTTGGCAATTGCAGTTATAAAGGCATGATGTGTGTCTCTCTCTTCTATGTGCTACCAAAGAGCAACATTTTAGACTAGATGCGCTCCAACAATTCTTATGTTGTTTAATGGAAGAAAAAATTCAAATGTTGAATTTATAATATTTGTTGGCAGCTCCAACAATTCTTATGTTGTTTAATGGAAGCAAAAATTCAAATGTTGAATTTATAATATTTGTTGGCAAATGCAGTTATAAAGGTATGATGTGTGTCTCTCTCTTCTATGTGCTACCAAAGAGCAACATTTTAGACTAGATGCGCTCCAACAATTCTTATGTGTGTGTATCTCTCTACTGTTGCCTTTGGATAGATGTTGGTGATGCAAGCTGACTTGTCATCTTGATGCTGCATTATCTAATGTTAGCCCATTAACATAGCTATTATGATATTTTCTGCCTATTATAATCAGTTAATAAAGACTATGCTCTAATAGCTTGATCAAATGTCATTCTTTGGGAAAACGATGTGAGGGATTACCCATGTTGAAAAGTCTCTCGTGGATTTTTTTTTTTTTTTTTTTTTTTTTTTTTCTTTGATTATGGAGTTGTGATGGAGAGCGGTTTCTGCCCGATTAATGGTTGTATTGGGACTGGGTTGTGGCTATGTAGGGTTTGTGATGGAGCTGTGATGGGGGTAGGTTGTGGCTGTGATGGTGGGTGATTTCTTCCTGGTTGGTGGCTGTCTTGGGACTGGGCTATGGCTATGTGGGGGTTGTGATGGAGCTGTGATGGGGGGTGTTTTCTGCCTAGTTTGTGGTTGTCTTGAGACTGGATTTTTTTTTTTAGTACACTTGATACTCACTGTTATGTGAGAATCTTATTGTTTCTACTGTTCTGAATTGATTTTTTTCTTCTCAAGTATCAAATGTATCGCTATGACAGTTCTGTTGCAAACAGTACTACTGCACAAAGACAGAATAGTCACTTATTTAGAAACAATTGCAAATTAACTATTTTTCAAACGCACAAACCAAGCAACCAGCCAGCTTATCTAGATTAGCTGGTGATTAGCGTTTATCTGAATTAGTTATCTATTAACAGATTATTGAAAAGCTGCAGCTAGCCCCAAACAGAGCCTACAACAACTATATTGATCAAATAATTCAAAATCAAAATACATCCCAGGCTGCCTTAATATAAATTTCTACACGATAGAGTGTATTGAGTCAACAACGCGATTCGGTAGATATTGCCTAATGAAAAGATAAAAAGAGAGTAATTTTATTACTGAAACATTTATTCAAAAAAAGGAAAAGGAAAAAAAAACTACAGCTACAGACAAAACTGGAGAGATCAGTGCAACAATCTGCAAATAAAAAGAATTTTCACTTCCATACATGTAAAAGAAAAAAACAATCACAAACTAGCATGTCCTGAATCAAAATAAACTTATAAGTGCTCACCGTAGAAGCTCACGAGCCCATTGGGTACGAAGAACATGAGGAATACAATAACGCACCAGCAGAAAATCTTAGCCATCCACCCGCCGTGGTGCAGACGATCGCGTGGGTCTTTCTGGTTCTTAATCCCCATCATTAAAGCAGCCAGAATTGTGAAGAAAAGAAAGTTCCCCAGGCTCACCCTCAGAACCGCATCCGTCTCGAACCACTCCCTATCCGGCGTCTTCTGAAAGTGGTTGATCCCTTAAAAACATCCCCAGATCAAAAAACTTAGACTCTATAAAATGACAGAAGTTGAAAAAGATAATAAAATTAGGGTTTTCCGAGAGATGTTCGTAGTAGGATACACGGAAGGCTCTCCAATAAGGGAGCAGCGATCTCCCGGAGGATCCATGAGACGATGAGTGAGAGCCCGAAGAGGCCGCAATAGGCGATCCGGGCGGAACGCCGGCCGATGCTCCCGACCGCCGACCGGCACGCCTCGCAGGCACACGCCGCACAGCAGGAGGCCAAGCACGATGCTGCCCACATCTTCGAACTATTACAGTAAATCTTGGCTAATTGTTCGGCAATCTCGCTTCGCCCCCTTAATACTGGAAACCCCAACACCTACCCTGTAAGACGAAAATGGGGAAGATGCGCAAACGGCTTTTTCAGTTGCAAAAAAATTACAATAACTGTAAGAAAATTCTCGCTAAAATTTAAGGAAAATATTAGCAAATTTACCACCTAATTTATATGTATTTATATATTTCCCATTTAAATATATATATAACATATATATATATATATATATATATATGAAAAAGGAATGTTTAACTTTACAAAAAAAAATATATAATTATTTTTGATGTAAAATTAAAGATTTAAGTGATAAGTATGCAAATAAAAAGATTTATGTGAAAAATATATAAATATAGAAAAATTTAAGTGGTAAATATGTAAATTTTAATTAGAAAGAGTATCAAAATTCTTGACGTTGCTTTAATATTAAAATAATATTAATTAAATATATATTACAATCCTTGCAGAGATAAACTTTGACTCATTCTACCAATCCCTAATATGCATTTTAATTGACTTTTTTATATATTATATTTATTTTTAAATAAATTTAATAATTTTAAAATTTATACTAATTGAAATTTAATTAAAATACTTGTGATTAAAACTTTCTCTTGAGTTCAAATTTGTAGAGTAATTAATAATTGTAAGAAACAAACCCATAATGCGTGTAGTAACACAATGAGTTAGGTCCCGTTTGGAGCCGCTTATAAGTGTGGGGGCGTTTTTGAAAACACCGCGGTACTCGCGGTACTGTTTGGTTCGCGCGTTTTGTCCGCTTATCCAAAAATGTGATTCCATTTTTACACTAAATACAAGCCGCCGGGTCGAACCCCGCGGTCGGCCCACGGGTTGTGTTTCTGGATAAGTTGTTTATCCTGAAACACACAAGCTGCCCCAAATGCATATTTAAATGAATAAAAAATATGTAAATTTATTATTAAAGGATCAACTCTAAAATATAATGTAGGATTAAAATTTCTCATCACCTTAAGATGTGAGGACACTGCACCTATGCATATTATCCAATCATCAAAATATATAAGAAAGTATTGATTATTTATGTAAACAATTTTTTATGATGGAGAAGTTATAAATGTCAATAAAAATGGGGCATTTAGACGCATACCGCACATTTTTATTTATTTATTTATGTAATATTTAAACATTCATATTTAAATACATATCATTTAAATCTTTAACGTCACATCAATAATATTACTTCACTATCTTTTTAAAAGTAAAATATGAATTGCCGACCCTTAACACAATGAAAGTTAATCAACATTGTTGAGAATCTTCATTCGGTTCCTCAACAACAAAAGTGACTTTTTCTCCTAAATTTTCTCCTACTAATAAGGGATATAAGATAAGTTAAAATTTGCCTTTATTGGTTCATAAGATGAAAAAATTATTACATAAGGACTCTGAACGTAGAGCTACGTTCCGATTGCAATAGTCGTTGTATTATAGAAATATTTCATCAGCATTATTTTTGGAAAATGAAGTGTTATTGAAATATTTCTTCAGCGTTACTTGATTCGGGATTGTGTTATTCCAATAATATAATGGAAATTGAAATAACACGAGGAACATGTCGAATAACACAACCTAAATCAAATAATGCGGGGGAATATTCCAATTACACCGCAAAGTAATCGAATAACATCGCACAATACTCGAATAACACTTCTTTTTTACAAATAATATTGATGGAATATTCCTGTAACACAGCGGAATATTCTTATGACACAGCGACAATTGGAATCCGAATGTATGTATCTCTACGTTCGAAGTCCTACACAATACTCGAATAACACTTCATTTTTTACAAATAATGTTGATGGAATATTCCTGTAACAGCGGAATATTCTTATGACACAACGATAATTAGAATCCGAATGTATGTATCTCTACGTTCGAAGTCCTGAAGTAATATGCTCTCGATAAGATGAGAGGAGACATTTCTGATTCATGTAAGTATGGTGTCATGGTGTCAAGTGTGAAGAGAGCAACATGATCCAAAAGGGAAGAGGGGCAAAATCCCCACACCACACACAAGTAGAAGGAAAATCACGCAGCCAATGGTTGGAAATACTTTAGTATTAATTTGTACGATTTTAAAAAAAAACACAAATATATAAATTTAACAATTTAAAAATTATTAATCAATTGTTTATTAATAAATAAATATAAAATTATAAAATAAATGTTATAAATGATCAATGGCCAAAATTTTCCAATGGCCGCTCCATCTCCCTCCCACACGGCCCGAAAATTCCTCTGCTCTAAATCCACCACTGCCTCTCCAGCAGCTCGCCGGATCCTCCACAACCTCTGCACACTCACCTCCTCCTATCCACTCCCTTACCTCCTCCTCGACATCCTCCGCGATGGTCTCCACTTCAACTCCGCCGTCTCCGCCGCCTTCATCTCCAACTCATTTTCCCTGCTTTCTCCCCGACCCGCCATTCTTCTTTTCTCCCTTCTCCGCCGGCCTCCTCCCTTCGTCTGCAACACCCTCATGCGCTCTCTTCTCCCATTCCGCTCCTCTGCCCCACTCTTCATATTCCACCAAATGCACCTCTCCTCCCTCACATCCAATCACCACACCTTCCCCCTCCTGCTCAAATCCCTCTCCATCCTCCGTTTCCTCCACTCCGGCCTCTCCCTCCATTCCCACATCCTCAAGCTCGGCTTCCTCTCAGACTCCTACATCGCTTCCTCCCTTCTCCACTTTTACTCTCTATGCTCCGCCTCCGATTCTGCCCTCCACCTGTTCGACGATTTGCCTCTAAAGGGGGTAGCTGCCTGGTCCACCCTCATCGGCGCCCTCGCCCGGGCGGACCGCCCGGAAGATGCTCTGGTTGTTTTTGAGCGCATGAACTTCTCTGGAATCACGCCGAACCGCGTCACCATGGTTAGCGCACTGGCCGCCTGCGCCGCCCATGGCGCCTCTCTCGATTTCGGCGAATGGATTCACCGCCAAGCTACCAACGCTGGCTGGGAGCTTGACGTCGTTCTCGGTACAGCTCTCGTTGACATGTATTGCAAATACGGCTGCGTCGATGCCGGCTTCGATGTGTTCTTGAGAATGCCCCAACGAAGTTTGTTTACCTGGAATTCACTGATTCAAGGTTTCGCCTTTTCGAAAGGAGGGGCCATGGCGCTGAAATGGTTCTCGAAGATGGAGGAGGAAGGTGTGAGCCCGGACGCTGTCACGCTTGTCGGAGTCCTCACAGCTTGTAGTCACTCGGGGTTGGTGGAGTCTGGGCGGAGGATCTTCGACATTTTGGTTCGAGGAAAGTTTGGGTTTAGAGCAGGGATCAAACACTATGGGTGCATGGTGGATCTATATGGAAGAGCAGGGTTGCTCGATGCGGCTGTGGAATGTATTCGGATTATGCCGTTTGAGCCTAATGTGGTCATCTATGGATCCTTGTTGTCAGCTTCGAGGGCGAGAAAGGAGCTGGTTTTGAGCGAGTTTGTGGTGAGGAGGTTGGTGGAGTTGGAGCCGGAAAAAGCTGCACATTATGTCCTGTTATCAAATATATATGTGGAGATGGGGAGGTGGAAGGAGGTTGAGGAGGTGAGGAGGTTTATGAGGAAGTTGGGTTTGAGGAAGGAGTCTGGTTGGGCTTTGATGGAATGGGAGGATATGGAGTATGTGGAAGAGGCTATTTAGCACCATTTGAAGAATGGAATTTGCTAGTTTTTTAAGGCTGAGAACTGCATTGTATTTAAGTAAGGTGAGGTATTATTTTAGTGACCTTTATTTTCTTGTAATGTTTTGATGTTGTAATATTGATTTGTGCAACCTTTTTTAACAAAATTTAGAAATAGAATAAGAATGGAATTAACTTGGTGTTGAAGAATCATCCATTTCTTAAGATGCTTATATGCTTCTTTGCTCCAAAATTTCTATTCGCTTAGGCTCGCTATGGGAATAGTATTGTTTTTGTTTGCTATTTCTTGCTTTTATTTTGTTTTGTTTATGTTTTAATTTTGATAAAATAGAGATCAATGCCTACCGTGGACTTGCAGGGATGAATACTCTAATAAAGCTGAAGGAAGAAGAACTCAGAATCGATTACATTTGCAAGAGGAAGAAGCTGAACACAGAGGATTAAGGAAAAGGCATAGTTGCATTCTCCAAACAGCAAGTGGTTACAAGATGTATATATAGAGAATGCGGAAAGCTTCTAGGGATGCTTTAATAGTCAGAATACAATAATTCAGTTATATGGAGAATCCCGGTAGTAGTGAGGCTATGGAGACGTAAGCTTGGTGCGAATTCAACAATGGGACTTCAGAGCCATAAGATACTCATTGTGGTTTTGGCAAGTGCTCGACATTCGGCTTCCGTGGAAGTCTGAGCAACAGTGGACTGCTTTTTCACTTGCAATGATATTAATGTGTCTCCAAGAAATGAGCATACGCAAGTTGTTGATTATTAGTCTGTTTTGTTCCCAGTCCAATCGGTGTCTGCATAAGCAGTAAGTTGTAGATTGTCAGGTATCATATACATACCAAAATGACTGGACCCTTTTAGATACCAAAGTAAATAAGTGAGTTGGTTGTAGTCGGAGGTAGTGTGCACGTGCATATGTTGGCCTAGACGATTAAAAACATAAGCAATATCGGGTCTTGTCATCCTAAGGTATTGAATTGCTTTGTTTATTTAATGGTAGAGAGTTGGATTATTAAAGGGAGAGCTTGTAGTAGGGTCAACCTGTAATCCAGCCAAAGTAAGAAGATGAAGCGCAAACCATTGTTGGTTAAAGAAGTATTGGTGAGTGTTGTTGAAATTGAATGCCCAAGAAGCATCCTATTGACCCAAGGTGTCGAAGTTGAAAACAGACCTCCAAAGTTGCAGTCGGCTGACATATCCTCTGTGAGTTGTTTCCTGTAATAAGTATATCATCTACATATATGAGGACAATTATACGAACATTGTCATGATTATATAGTAGCAAAGATGGATCCACTTTGCTGATATGGAAACCTCGTTTGTGAAAGAATTTTGAATTTTTGAATCGTCGTTGAACTGCTTTGATAAAATTTATGGTTTTGTTTATTGTTTCAGGTTTTGCACATATAGGAAATACCGAACAGATTTTGGAAAAGTCATCAATAAAAGTAATTTTGTATTTATAATCTTGATAAGAAGTAACTGGGGAAGGATCCTATACATCACTATGATTAACCTCAAATAGTTTGTAATGTTGTCCTATACTAGATACAAATAGGCTCTTTGTGAGTTGAAATTTATGGCATGGAGTTGAAGTGGATGGAGTGATAAGAAGATGACTATTGGAGATGGTTGCCATAATATTTCATTGTGGGTATTCCAAGTGCTGATGCCACAAATCACCTTGTTGTAATTTGGAAATCGATGTAGTAAATGCATGTGGTTGATAGTCCATTAGAGTTGAGGTCCTTGAGAAAAGTCTATTGAGTCTGAGGATCAGAAATGACAAAGCCATGAGATCAAATGTATTTGAGAGAGTTTGAGCTTACGCTTTGGAGTAGGGAGGATATTGTCTCCTTTGGGTTGAATTGGAACCGCTTGCCCATTTCTTACCATCACGTGTTGATTTCGCTAGTATGCGGTAGCTGGTTGGAGTTGGTTCAAATCTAATGTGAAGTGACTTGTTGCCCCCGAATCAAGAATCCACTCTCTAGAGGTAGCATTGAGACCTTGAGATGGAGGGGAGAAGGTTCATTCGATTCCGACTTATCGATGTCGAATGACCTGCTTTATTGCATACTTGGCATATTACGTTGGATCTATTTGGTGTCCTTCCTCCTCTTGAATGTTTGAAGTGTCCTCCTCGCTGATTTGATGATTGATTTCAGCCTTTTTCTTGATTGTTGTTTGTATTGTTTGCTGCATGGGTCTTCAATGCCATATGGTTTTCGGTGGAAGTTACAGGCCTTGAGTTTACATTATGAATATTGATCTCCTTGCTACATAGAAGAGAATAAAAATAATCGAGAGCAATGGATTGAAGTGATGTTCGAATGGCTATCTTGAAAGCATTGTGAGTTGGAGGTTGGCCGTTGAGAGTATATCGAATAACGTCTTCGTGATCCAGTTTGGAGCCCGCAACATTAATTTGATCAACTATGATTTGAATGTTTATTAAGTATTGCCCCAACGTTTAATCTCCCACAAATATATGGTGTAATTCGTTCTTTAGCTGAATCACCCTTGATCTTTTGGCGGGTTGTAGTCTGCGTTTACGTGTAGACTAGATTTCAACGACAGTGTGAAGATTGATGATATGATTTGAGGAGGGATGTGAGAAATTTAAGGGGAGGTGGTATATTGAGGGCTTGGGTCAGTGAAATAAAGGGTTGGATTCTGATATTGCAGATTCTTTTATATGCATAGCAGAGACCGGATGAAGTGGAGAATAAAGAGGGAGCTTACCGATAGTCTAGCAGGCAAGCTTTGATGCCATGAGAAAATAGAGATCAATGCATACCGTAGACCAGCAGGGATGAATACTCTAATAGAGCTCAAGGAGAAAGGCTTCAGAAGCAATTAACCCTGCAAGAGGAAGAAACTAAACACAGATGATTAATGAAAAGACATAACTGCATTCTTCAAAATGTAAATGGTTACAAAATGTATATATAGAGTATGTGGGGAGCTTCCAGGGATGCAAAAATAGTCAAAATAAAATAATTCAGCTATATGGAGAATCCTGAAAAAAGTAATGCTAAAGAGGCTTTTGGTGCTATTTGGGATCGCAGTTGTTTTTATTTATATTTATTATTATTTTTTTTTTGTTCTATTTTTTATCTTTTAATTTAAAATAAATAAGCCTATCTGCTTGATTAAAGTATTATTATTTTTAAAAAGATTTAAAAGACCTAAAACTTGTTTTGAATATTTTCAAAAATATGTTAATTTTTAAAAACAAAATTAAAAATATATTAAAAACCCATAAAACAACCATGTTATTAAAACAAAAGAAAAAATAGAAATAAAAAATAAAAAAATAAAATTGATGACATACAAGTCAATATAGGAAGAAAGAGAGCAAAAAATAGAAAAGACATAAGTTTTTGTGTTTCCCTCGAATATTGTTTATTGCTATTGTCAAGTTTTTTTATTGACTTGAAATCACAATCCCGACAATATTTGGTGTGAAATTTATGACGTTTAACTTAATATATACTTTATCAACTTGAGCTTATGTTACAATCCAACATAGAAATCAACACGAATTTTCATAAAAATTAGGGCAAAGCAAATACTGTTCTTTAATACACTAAAGGAATAATAGTATTTTTCGACGGCCAAATTCCGTTGGCTTTGATGAAAAATACTGTCGCTTTTATCATTTCTGAAGGTCTATTAACAGCTTTAAGTTCGTAGGTAAAACACTTGTCGGTAATTTCCAAACCAATGCATATTCCGACGACATGAAATTATTGACGTATTTTCGATAATTTAATGTTGTAGTTTTTTTTGAGGAAATTTAAATTGTCGATTTCTATTGGTTCATAGAACCGACAATTACTCCATCTGAAAAAGCGACAGTTTACACGTCAAAAAGTGTTGCGCCCGTCAATTTTTTTATGCAGGAAAATTGGCAGTGATGTGTCGCTGATGCGTTGGTTTTTTTTTCCCCGACGGATTAACCATCAAAAAAGTGTCATGTCCATCTTTTTTGTATGTCAAACTTAAGCCGCCAATTCGGTGTTGGTTAGACGTCAGTAAATAAGTCCATCAGCTAGCCTTCAGCTTTGCCTACATATTTGTTAAAAGTACTTGCAAAACCAATGTTAAGTCATCAACTTGTAGCATCAACAAAAAAAAAACAAATTCTTCCTTTTTGTATTTACATTACCACACCTATTATCACAACATTTAATATATCATTCTAAGTATTTAATTTATCATTACCTTTTATATTTACATTACCACACCTATTATCACAACATTTATTATTAATTTCAATTTCATGGAGGATCTGATCTACTTTGACTTCCCTGAGTGGCACTGCTTCTGCCCATTTGGAGAAGTAATTCGTAGCAGCTAGAATTAAACGATGACCTTTGGATGATGGAGGGTCTATAGAGCCCACTATTTCTGTGCCCCAACATTCAAACGACCAAGATGTGATTGTCAGATGTAGCACATTTGTATGTTGATGTAAGACCACCTCATGCACCTAACATTGATGGCATTTCTTTGCAGTTTCAAAGCAGTCGACCATCATTGTCAGCCAATAATATCCCATCCATTTTATTTTCATCTTCATTTTTGGTCCTGACTGGTGCACACCACAAAGACCTAAATGAACTTCTTTAATAATGACTGGAGCCTCATATTGGTTTAAATATCTTTACCACATCTGATCAAAAGATAACTGGCGATGGGCATCATTCACCAGAGCATAGAACAATGCTCGCTATTTAATTTGAGTTGCAACAGAACTATTTTCTGGTAAATTTCTGGTTTGTAGATATTTAATAATTTGTTGTCGCCAATAGTATTCCTCTTTATCAACAACTGGTATCATTGTGTCCTCACCACTTTTGCAGAGATTATCGATGTCCAATTGAGAGAGAACATGTTGTCTTTTTACGGAAATTGGAATGTCACTCTTCTGAACAAGCAAATTCTTTTGCAAGTTTGGCTAAAGTGTCTGCTAAAGAGTTGTCTAGTCTCAGAACTAGGAAAAACGTTACATTTTTGTTATAGTAATTTCAGAGTATAACAAAAATATTGCTCTAAGTCTTGGTTTCAAAGTCCTATACTTTCCAGTGATTTGATTTATAATCTGTTGAGAGTCTCCATAGATGTCAATACTTTTAATTTTCATTAATATCGCCAACTTTAAGCCGGTTATGAGTGCCTCATATTCAGCTTTATTGTTTGTACATGGTTCGGCTAAGTGGTAAGAAAACGACATCATCTTTATCGGGATTGATGAAAATCAATCATACTCTTGTCTTATCAGATATAGTTCTTTCTTTGTCCTTGTCTTTACGAGCAGATGAAGCTCCATCGAAGTATAATTCCCATCGTTGAGTTTTAGAACTTTCAAGTTCCAAAATTTGCTTATCGAGTAAATCATCGTTAAGTGGAAACCTAGTCGGTATGGGGTGTACCGCTAAAAAGTCAACCAAAATTTGTCCTTCGACAACGCGTAACAGTACAAATGTAATATCATATTAAAGTAATATCATTGCCCATCTTACTAATCTTCTAGAAGGTGTTGGTCGAGTCATTGGGTACTGTAAAGGGTTAACCCTTAAGATAAGAATTATCTTATGAGATAGCATGTAATGTCTTAACTTTTGAACTACGAAGATCAAAGCTAAGCAATGCTTCTTAGTTACAGGATATTTTATTTTAGTTGGGACCAAGTAGTGACTTAAGTACTATAATGCAATTTCGTTACCCTCGTTATTAATTTAGGCTAGCAAGGCTCCGAGGGAGTTATCTAATACTGCAATGTAAAGGATTAGAGGTCTTCCCAAAATAGGGACCGCTAAAACAGAACTTGTTGTCAAATATTGTTTGATATTTTCAAAGGCGTGTTGACATTTGTCATCCCACACAAATCTGACGTCTTTTCTGGTTAAGACAGTGAGAGGTTGACACCTACCTGATAGATTGAAAATAAAATGTGTTAAATATGTTAATTTTCCCTTGAAAGATCATAATTGGGTCAGATTTTTCAGAGGAGGATGTTTAAAATGGCTTCAATTTTTACAGGGTCAATTTCAATCCCACAATCTCGAACCATAAATCCTAAAAACTTCCCTGAGGTGACACAAAAAACACACTTTAGGGGATTTATTTTAAGATAAAATTGTTGTAATTGTTCGAAGACGGTTCTCAAATCGTTCACATGGTCATCCTTTTGTTTACTATTAAAGACTAAGTCATCCACGTAGCACTCGACCTAATTATGGGTAAGTTCACCAAAAATTCGTGTCATAGCCCACTGGTACATGGCGCCAGCATTCTTTAGTTCTAATGATGTTACTTTATAGTAGTATATCCTACTGGGCGTTCTGAAAGTTGTATTCGATTAATCTTCTGGAGACATTTTGATTTGGTTGTAACCTGATGATCCATCCATAAATGAGAATATTGCATGTGTAGATGCAATATCTACCTTTAACTCTAGAATTGGTAGAGGAAATTCATCTTTTGGACAAGTCTTGTTTAGATCTCTAAAATCTACACAGATTTGGATCTGACCATTTTACTTTTTTATCTGCACTAAATTGGCCAGCCAGGTTGGGTATTTTTCCTCTCGGACAAAGCCGACATCAATAAATTTCTTAACCTCGGCAATGACTTGATGTTTGATTTCAATAGACATCCTTCTTGGAGCTTGTTTAACAGGGATTGCGATTTAGTTTATCCCGAGTTTATGAACTGAAACTTCTGGAGCGAGTTTTAGCATTTTGTCATAACTCCAAGCAAAGCACTTTTTGTATTCTCTTAACAGTTGAATTATTTCTTTCGCTTTGATTTTGTTAAGGAATGAACTAATAAAAGTTAGTTTTGGATCCTCTCTTATTCCCAAGTTTATTTCTTTCAGTTCATCCACTGTTGAATTAATTTATTCTTCAAATTCTGGTGGTGCATCTTCAATTGAAAAACCAAGTGTTTGGTCGGAATTAGACCCTTCTGTGACAACCAGGCAAAATTTTGTATCATCTAGAGATTCTAGCATACTAAATCCAATACCTTCTTTAGAGTTAGGATTTTGTTTTCTATTATTCCATAATTGTTCAAAAAGGTAAGATTGGTCTAATGACCATTGTTTAGGCATCAAACCATTTTGAATAAGTTTTTGAATATACAAAGAATAAAGTTCAACAGGGAGTTCCATTAAATTCAAGAGATTTTCATCTTCTAGTTTTACATTGGTCTCAAAACTAGAAGAAGCAAAACCAAGTTGAAACTTGATAGGATTTCTATCTTCACCATGTACTTCTTTGACCCCTAAACTTTTAATTTTAGATGGAGAGATTGGAGTTAAGGTCACAACATGTACATAGTGATTAATTTGCTCATATATTGTCGACACTATTTTTGGTGTGGGGTTTGCCCGTAAGAAGCTGTCGGTCATCGAAATAGAAATCCCGTTGCCCGCTTCGGAAAGACATTTTAAAAAATTTTAGTTTTGAAAAAGATAAAGTCAAACTGACCCCATAATTTTCATAGTTTAGATGAAAGAGCGCTTTACCTCAAATCCTGTATCCATCCCGAAGGATGAACACAAGAATTGAGGGTAAGGCTTGATCAAATAAACTAAAGAAAGTTATGACATCCGTTTGGTCTGCGAAACCAATGTATTGGCCGACAAATTCCCCTATTTAATATAAGGAATTAAATAGGGTTTATATT
>NW_018164879.1:233346-244170 GCF_001263595.1 Phalaenopsis equestris
AAATGACCTTATAAAGGATTTTCAACAAAAATTGGATGCCAATTTGAGGTTTAGGGCATTCAATTGTTGAGATTTGGGATGTTAGCCAATATTGGAGCTAATTTGGGGGTTTTGGTCAAAGATGGTCAAATTGACCAAATTGGACCAAGGTGTAGTGGGACAAAATGAAATTGGAAATATTTTGGATTTATTGGGAATTTTTGGATTTTTAAGCCATGGAGGGGCATTTTGGTAATTTGGCCATTTTTGTCAGTTTTGACAAATTTGGATGTATTCAAAGTGTTTGGAATAAGTTTTGATCAGTTTTGGGTATTTTGGCCAAATTTGGGAATTTTGGCCAAATTTGGGTTCCAAGGACAGTTATGTAATTTGGAGGTGCCTAGGGGCAAAAGACTAAGTTGGACATTTCAAGTAGAATTGGATAGAGAACCATTTTAAATGAGTCATAGACCAATGAAATCCCATTTTGGGTCCTCATATATTGGTCTTAGCCAAGGCATTGTGAGGGTATTGTGAAGATATGGTGAGGGTATAGTGTACCTTAGTTCCGAATCAACACCCAAAGTCAATTCTAAGGCCAAGTAACCCTATAGGAACTTTTCTTGAGCTTCCCCATAATGATCTTACCTTCTAAATATTAGAGGTTAGGACCAATATGTGGAACTTCAAGTCGAGTAAAGAAAAGAGTTTTGAGTTTCTAATGGTGAGGGTACCTTTTCTAGTTTTCTAAGACCAGTCAATAGGAAAGTCCTATGGCTAGATCTAGGCTACTAAAGAAGTTTCTAGACCTCAACCAAAAGTGAGGTCAACATACATGTACTCAAATTATTTCTCTTTGTCTTCATCTTCCAGAGATATTTTAAATTGTGGTTCCTTTTGAATCACCAATGTTGCCTTCTCATTCTCTTCTTCTTCTTCAGAGTTAAAATCCAAACGAATATTGAATTTTAAAGGCTTCCTCATTTCGACAATTGGGTTTTCTCTCTCTAGCCCCCGTCTCTAGCCTTGACCTCGGATGTGAGTTTGATGACAGTTCTTACCCCTTGTTTGTGTCAGGGAAAATTATTTATTAATTTTCTTTTTCTTTTTATGGTCTCCTTTCTTCATTTTCTTCTCTGTCTTTTTCTTCTACATTTATCAATGCGTCCCTGGAGAATATCATTTTCTTTATTAGCGTGTAATACACAACATCTTCATGTATATCGATTTCATGAACGGAGTTGTTTGCAGATCTCCTGTAATACAACATTCATGTCATTTTTGTTGATACTTAATCCTTTGATGCAATGATGAGGGGATCATTTTATGCTCATCTTTTGATGCAATGATGAGGGGATCATTTTATGCTCATGGAGCCATAATCGACCAAGTAAACCATTAAAAGATGTTTCAGAATAAATGATATGAAATTGTCATTTTCAACAAATTATCCATTTTTAGGAGCAGTGTAATTGACCGTACAGTTCGTTCCCCTTGTTGCTTAAAACCTCATAGCATCATTTTATCTCTTATTAGTCTACAAGCATCGATGTTTAAGTATGCAGGAGTTCTTAAGTTCATAATGTTAATCGAGCTGACAGGGTCAATAAGCACACTTGAAAGCGTTGTGTCATTAATATTCATTGTGATATACAACAGACGATTATGTTATGTCGTACCCAGTAATAAGTCATTGTCAGAAAAAGTGATTTTGGTCTATTCTTCTAACAAATAAGACTTTGAAGAAAAAGTAGCAAGTTGAGCCAAACAGATTCTGGATCTAAAAGGGCTTTTATTAATGATTCCCTCATTTCCTTGGAAAGGATAAGAGCATCATAGATGCTCAACTTTGCTGGTAGTTTTCTCAAATGGGCTAATATGTTATATTCCACCTTGTTATAGGAATGGTTCATGTTTCCTTCAAATAATATTTCATGCACTGGAGGGATTATTTCTTCTGATGCTACTATTTATTTTCCTTTTTCTTTAGGAGTCATCCTTAGGGGTCGCACTTTTCCACTCCACAAAATGACTTCAATTATTTCTTCTAATACATTGTCTAACTCTTTTTTCTCTGAGTCTGAGGATTCTAATTCTATGGAAATTGGTACTTCTTGTAATTTAAGTGTAGCGATGTCATCTTGACCTTCATTTTTATTGGAATTGTTGTTGTTATAATTGTTGTTTCGATTGTCGTTGGACCCATCAAGATTGTGTACGATTTGAGCATCATCTACATGATCGAAATTGGGTTGGTTGCTTTCAGAAGTAGTATTGAAAATATACAAAATATAAGCAGAATCAGAAGTTTTATCATTCACTATCCCTGAAGGGATAAAGAGAAAGTCATACAATGTCAGCGGCTTGAGGGATTTCTTCCCTTCGTCTGAGACAACTATTCTAGTAGAGTGCAGAGAGCAACATTCTTTGATCTTGTGTCCAAGCATCCCATGGTAGGGACAATAATTGAGATGGTCTTTCATGTCAACTTCTCCCGACCTCTTGACTTTAGGTAACTTGAACTCTGAAACTTTTAACAGGCTGTGAAATATCTTTGTGATGGCTTTTGTCTTGAATGATTATTTTTTTCATTCCTTCATTCGTACATTGATTTCTTTTCCGCCTGTGAATTGGTCGATTGCTGGAATTCTAGTTGTAAAGTTGGTTGTGGTTGTAGTTGATTTACGTTTGTCATTGTTTCCTTTATTTGGGTTGTACCTGCATTAGTTATTTACCCTTCTTTATTGCTGAAACATTTACTGATTTCTTCTCAAATACTTCGATCGGCTTCGTTTTTTCTTTCTTTTCTGTTATACTCAGTTGCTTGGCTTCTTCCTGAAGGTTGGTAGTTTTGCTGAGTAATTTTTCAAAAGTCTTTACTATAAATCCTTTAAGCATGAATGTCACTGGTCCATGGATGTTTTTAAGTAGGTTTTTGACTGTGTGTTGCTTCTGGAGTTATGGCTCACATTTTATATTGAGATTTCTCCAATGTAAAATGTAATCCAGAAGAGTTTCTCTCAGCTTTTGCTTTTCTATTACCAAATCTCTGACTGTTATGTGATGTTGTGCTCCAGCAAATCGTTGAATGAAGAGCTTCTCGAGTTTCGCAAAAGTTTTAACAGACTCATTGGGAAACTCTGCATACCAATCGAAAGTAGCCCCTATAAGGCTATTAACGAATTGGAGGAATAAGAGAGCATCACTTCCCCCCGCGTTGCAGTAACTTGCTCTAAAGTGTGCAACATGTTGACGAGGGTTACTGGTCTCGTCAAACATTTTGAAGAGAGGTGGATCAAAGCCTGTAGGATATTGGACATAATCAATTTTCTTCGAATAGGGTCTACCCTTTGGAATTAGTGATCCATCCCTCACCTGTGCCATTGTTTCTTTTATTTTTTGTTCCACTAATTGTGTAATTTCTTTTTCTGGAATCCCAATTTGGGCAAAATCCTTTTTCTTTTAGTACTTTACTTAATCTCTCTCGATTATCTTTTATTTTCGAGAATATGCATTGCCTCCGGTCAAACGATTTCAATGGCTGGCAACAGAGTCGTCTGTGGCAAGCTTTGTAAAGTTGCCAACACATTCATCATTTCATTAAATTTCTCCTCGAGACAACTGATCTGCTCATCTCGCTGTTGTATAGTCTTTTGTAATTCTTCTACTGCATCTTCATTTGGTAATAGAACTTCTCGTGTTAATGAAGTAGCTCATGTCTCTACCATATTTATTTCTAAGGATTTCTCATCTAGGCTTTTGGGAGAATTTTCCTTTCTTTCTGCTGCTAATTGTTTAATATCAGCCTTAACTTCTTTAGACTTTCTTCAATTGAATTAATATGTATTTTTCATAAGTCTTTTCTTGAGAATTGTTTATGGAAGTGGAATTTTGTATGCCCACAACATCAGTGATTTCTTTTGATAGTTTATGTTTCCATACGTTCTTTCTGAGTATGGGACGAGGAACTTTTGGAAGAATGCCATCGTATTATGGGTAAGAACGGTCTTCAGCTTGCAACATTTGCACAAGGGTTTTCATCTTAGCAGATGTCTCTTCTGCCTTCAAAAGTAATTTGGTATGTGTTGGTAAAGAGGTTGGATGACGTTTTGTTCTAGCTTTTGAAATGGCTGAATCTATTATTCTCGATCCTAAGCCAAGTTTAGTTGGTACTCGAATTGTTGTAGTCCATTGACTCTCCAGAGAAAACTTGATAGGGTATCTGGGTAAGTCAGTTTTCTGTCAGATGAATTTTCTTATGCAAGAAGCCATCTTTCATTGATGTGGAAACTGCACATCCCATATTGTCTAAAAGTTGCAAGATCGAACATCCTTCTTTTTGTGCAAGTCTTTTGAATACAAAATGTATTACTTAAATTGATGATCATTTTTCTTTTTTTGGATGGGAAGATTTAGATGTATTAGTGTTAACGCATTGGAGGTTCCTTCCATCATATTCAGTAGATATTAGAAAAAACTTATTTTCTTTTAGGAAAGCCTCACCAAAGATACTCCTCAGATTCAAAAACTTCAGACTCGTTAGCTATTTCAATTTCATTTTTCTTATTTTTTTCTCATGGAAGAATGATTTATATTTCTTCGTTGAGTGTTCGTCAACTGACAAGTCTTAGAGCTAGACTCAACTTCATACACAGATGGTGGTGGAACATCATCTTCCTGGTCAAAGCAGATTTTCTTTCCTTTATGATCAACTTCTTCTTTCTTTTCATTGGTCATGAGAACAATTTATTTTTCAGAAATTTCGTCAAACAGAATTGTCTTAAGAGGATGGAAGTCCTCATTGGAATCCAAATTAAATTCTTTAAAAGGTTCTATGACTTCGGAAGTAGTTTTCCTCATCATAGCATGTGGCGGGCCACAAAGCACTAACTCAACTTCATCAAATCCAAACCCAAATTTGATTAATGATTTTTGGCAGCAAGGAGCCTTGTCAATTGGTAGATCAGAATCATGTGAGTAAGAAAAGATCAACTTTGAGGGATTCATTACAGTGGTCCTAGAAATTTAGGAAGAAAAATCAAAGTTTGTTTTAGACTCGTTTTGTAAACTGGGAATTTGTTATTTTTATATCATTTTTTCCTCTCATTGTTAAAATGTATGATCTTAAGTTTTTTTTTGTCACAAATATTTCCTCGGATCAAAGAGACCATTCTAAATGGGTAAAAGATAGATTTGAAAAAGAGATAATCCAATCTGTCGAAAGACGGAGCATCTCAAGAAAGAGAGCAAATGAATTAACAAGAGACGGGGAAAGAAAAAATTCCCAGCAAAGCCGCCAACTTTTGTCAATGCATGATATCTTTTGTAATGAAATGGAACTCTAGTTTTATTACAAAAATTTCCAGTCGCTGACAATGCTCGCACAGGTCTAGAAATGCCAAAATAAACACCTACAACTAAAACTGACATGAATTGAAAATAGACAAAATTTGTTAAAACAACATAAATATTATTTTTTGACCTATAAACTGATAAATATTATGAGTTCAAAACAATCTAGTCCTCTTTATGTGTTTTTCACACATCTTTCTTGTTATCAGATATAAGAACTTCCAGACATGGAGTCACGACTTTCCTTTAGCTTTTTCTTTTGGGAAAAGATATAAGTCTATCAGCATTTCTTACCAAAATCAAAATTTGACATCTTTGAGAGATAGTATAAGACCTCATTTATTGGAATATGACATCCACTCTCTTTTTAGCTATCAGATATAAGACCTTCAACACACGGAGTCACGAATTTTCTTTAACTTTTCCTTTTGGGATAGGATATAATTCTCTTAGCATTCCTTCCCAATACCGACATTGACATCTTTGAGAGATGATGTAAGACCTCATTCAATGGAATATGACATCTACTATCTTTTTTGCTATGGATATAAGACCTTCATGACACAGAGTCATGACTTTCCTTTACCTTTTCTTTTTTGGGATAGGATATAAAAGTCTCTTAGCTTTCCTTCCCAAAATCGACATTCGACATCTTTGGAGATGGTATAAGACCTCCTTTGATGGAATATGACATCCACTCTCTTTCTTGCTATTGGAAATAAGAAACTGTTGACACGGAGTCACAACTTTTCTTTAGCTTTTCTTTTTTGGGATAGAATATAAGACTCGTAGCATTCCTTCCCAAAACAGACATTTAATCTCTTTGAGGGATGGTATAAGACCTCCTTCGATGGAATATGACATCCACTCTCTTTCTTGTTATTGGATATAAGACCTTCCTGACATGGAGTCACAACTTTCTTTTTGATTTTCCTTTTGGGATTTGATATAAATTTTTTTTATTCCTTCCCAAAATCGACATTTGATATATTTGAACAATGGTATAAGACCTCATTCAATGGAATATGACATCCATTCTCTTCTTTGAATATTGGATGTAAGACCCTCTTGACAAGAAATCACGAGTTTCCTATAGTTTACCTATTTTCTCCCCTTTCAAAAGACTTCTTTATAAGTCCTGACACCTTTTTCCCCACCAGACTTTAAAAGTTGAATGCTAAACTTCCTAACACTAAAAAATTAAATTTATCTTTAAATTCAACAATAAACTGATAATTTTGCTAGCTATGTTGGCTGCTTTGGTCAACGTCAATATGTGCGACATACTTATTCAGTATTCCACACATATTAAGGCCCCATTTGTTGATCTCACTTTTTTGAGGATCTATCCTAAATCAACATCCATGATCATGGCATATCCTGAACCCCCCAAATCTACTCAGAATCCCGACGTTTCTTCTATAAGTCCTAAGATCACCATGATCATCAAATCCATCTTGAGGAAGATCTAACATTGACTCCTTCAACCTATCGGGGATCCCATTGATCAAAACCTAATGTGTCCCCTTTTGACCTCAAAATTGAGTGATACCTTAGACACACTAAATCAATGATGATAGAACCTAGTTTGAACCATTATTGGCCACATTCACCATTTGGTCAACCCTGGACCCTATGGTCATCACATTAACCATTTGGTCAGCCCTGGACCATATGACCACCACTTTGACCCTTTGGTCGATCCAACCACCATATGGTCAAGATATCATCATATGGTCAACCTGACCACCATGGTCAACCCTTTGGTCGACGTGGTCAACACTGGACCAAATTATCAAACCCATAGACCTTATGGCCAACTTAGCCACCATATGGTCAACCCATCACCATATGGTCAAATGGATCATTTGGTCAACCCATGATCCAATTGATCAACCCTTGATCCAATTGGTCAACCTAGGATTCAATTGTTCAACATTAGTCTAACGGTCAACCTTGACCACCTTGGTCAACTCTTGGTCATATGGTCAATTTTCTATTCTCATAATTAATTAATTAATTAATTAATTAATTAATTAAAAGGATGAACTTAAGACCCATTAATCCTAGATTTATACCTTAAATTCATAGCCCAAGGCCATCCATGGAAGCCCAAGCTCATCCATGGAAGCCCAAGTCCATCCATGGTCCAAGGCCTATCCTTAATGAGTTTACCCATTATCTAAAACCATCCACCATCCTAAGGTTAACCTATTGACCTTATTTAAAACTAATGGAGCCGTTATATTTGACTAAAGTCCAAGTCATCATGAGGGGAGGAAAACTTGGTTCTATTTGGATTCCACTTCATATCCCCATGGACCAGGTTAAGAGGGTCAAGCCAGCACACTTCTGAGCTGTTTATCCACCTCACCATCCCGACAATAGGAAGGAAGCCCTACCCTAGCCAACATTTTCACCATACTTGGACCCATGATGATCACACCATGGAAAATGAGGGGATGACTATCCTTAGTCGAAATTCTATCTCCTGGACTTCCCTGAGCTTCTCTAAGCCACCACCCATCTTCTCAAATAAAGCCAAAGCTCAGTCATGGCCTCCAATGGCTATTTAAAAGCCATACCCGAAAACTCCTAAGGAGAAGAAGAGAGAACATAGAGTCCCTAAACCCCGTTACACTCAACAGAGAAATTACTCTCCATCTTCTAGGAAAACGATCCCCCATACTTTCAGCCTTTGAAATCCACTAGGGAACCCCAATTTCAAACCCGAAATCTAGGACAAAATTTTGGGTTGACACAACCCCTAGCAAAACTCCAATTTAAGCATCCTAAAAGCTTCTCTACACTTCACGAATAAGATCCCAACCAAAATTGAGCCACATCGAGGCCTCTAACATATCTTAAGATGAAACTGCACCACCATTTCATTAAGAATTTGCCTAGTCCTGATTTTAACTCAAATTGAACCAAGGACAAGCTTTGCAAGGGCCAACCGATCATTTTTGTCAAGCTCAATTGAGGCTACACCTCTTGAGACTAGGTATGTGTCGTAAACCCTAAAATTAGGCTCGGGTTTAGACCTTTATGAAGAAAACTATTTCCCTATGCATGAGTAACTATATGGATGTGTTCGCCTAAACATGATGAAGCTTTAGGAACAAAAATCATGAAATTTGGTGCAAAATTCAGTGTGATCTTGCACCTTGAATACGAACGGCTCTCGGTTAATCATCCCACCGGGACAATTAGCTGATGCCATCCATTTCTGTCTATCAAAAATGGATGACTTCAATTGAGACGAACAGTGGGTCACCTCAGCGCCCACATGAAAAATTCTGCAAATCGGTGGCTGCCGCATAACACTTCGACAACTTCGATGAATGAGTTGGCGCCACGTCGGATTAATAAGAAAATAGATTTTTTATATTTAATTAAATTTAGAAAAATCATAACTTTGAAAAAGAAAAATAAAAAAAATATATTTTTGAAATAAAATTAGAAAACTTTGAAAAATCATAACTTTGCAAAGAAAAATCACAAAAATAAAATAAAATAATCCTTGAACTTTGTGAGTCAAGGAGAAAAAAATAAAAAAAATAAAAAATAAATTGTTTATATTTTATTTTTAATTAATTAAAAACTCTCTTGGGTATTTTAATTAATAAAAAATAAATATAATTCCAAAATTCTACAATTCATAGAGATCATTCGTTTCATCCTTGAAAATGTCTCCTGATTTTTCTAAGGTCGGGAAAAATCCCCAAAATTAAATTGACTAATTTTCACCAAATTTTGTAATTATTTTTGAAAAAAAATAAAAAAAGCAGAAAATTGGAAATTAAAATTGAAATTATTTAAAAAATCCTTAGAGATTAATCTAATGACTAAAACTAATTTTCAATCCTTTTAAAGGTTTAAAATGACAATTTAGAACTTTAGGGGTCTAATTTGTGAATTTAAAATTTACATTTTAACCCAAAAATATTAGTTTGTATTATATGTCTTAAAATTGATCTGGTTTGGACATGAAATTAGGTCATATGTTGAGTCCAACTAGTTAGACCTAGTTCAAACCTAAAATTTGGATCTAGGTTATCCTAAACCCCATTAGACTTACTCAAATCTTTAAACTTTACTTACATTAAGCTTAAGTATATCTTAAACCAACTCTAATTATGTCTAAATCCCATTAAGCCTAATCAAATCCTTGAGCCTTACTTAAATTAAGTTTAAATACATATTAAACCCTGATTTGGTCTAAACCCCATTAGACATAATCAAACCCTTGAGCCTTACTTAAATTAGGCTTAAGTACATATTAAACTGATTAGGTCTAAGCCGCATTAGGCCTAATCGAACCCTTGAGCCTTACTTAAATTAGACTTAAGTACATATTAAACCCTAATTATGTCTAAAACTCATTAGGCCTCATCAAACCCTTAAACCTTATTTAAATTAGGCTTCAGTACATTTTAAACCCTGATTAGGTCTAAACCTCATTACTCCTAGTCAAACCCTTAAGCTTCACTTAAATTAGGCTTAAGCACATCTTAAACCCTAATTAGACCTAATTAAATCTTTAAGCCTTACCTAAATTAGGCTTAATTAATGTTGATACCATAATTAGGTTAAACCTAATTAGATTTAATTAAAGCCTTAAGCCTTACCTAACTTTGGCTTAATTAACCCTTAAACCCTAATTAGGTCTAACCCTAATTAGACTTAATTAAACCCTTAAGCCTAGCCTAAATTGGGCTTAATTAATCTTAAAACCTTAATTAGGTCTAAACTTAGTCAGACTTAATTAAACCCTTAAGCCTAGCCTAAATTAGGCTTAATTAATCTTAAAACCTTAATTCTTAAGCCTAGCCTAAATTGGGCTTAATTAATCTTAAAACCTTAATTAGGTCTAAACTTAGTTAAACGTAATTAAACCTTTAAGCCTTCCCTAAATTAGACTTAAGTAACCATAAATCCTAATTAAGTCTAAACCACATTAAAATTAATTAATCTCTTAATCTTTACTTAACTTAGGCTTAAGTAACCATAAATCTTAATTAAGTCTAAACCACAAGGATTTGGTTAGGTCTAATGGGATTAAGACCTAATCAGAGACATTTCCTTCTTAGAATTTAATAAAAGGTGTGAAAGTAATCCAATTAAAAGTTATGGAGATGAGGCTAGCCATGGTTCAAAACTAAGAAACAAACACACTCTAAGTTGATAAAATGCTTTGATGTTATGGCCATGACATCAATGGAAGTGGCAATATTGCTCTTGATTTGTCTAATTTGTCTTCAATGAATGTGACCATTTAAGGCTTTTCTTATCATGGACTGTCATTACAATTTGAAAATGTGATATGTTAAGTAACGTGTATTAATTCTCCAGTAGGGGTTCCCATTTTTTATGGTTGAGGAGGCAAATCCTGATTTTTCTCGTGGCTCATACTTCTTTTGTTTAGGTACTTGATTAGTATCCCCAAAATTTTTCTTATGCTTTCTTATGAGTGATTCAAATTTTTTTTTT
>NW_018164879.1:244270-288468 GCF_001263595.1 Phalaenopsis equestris
GAGAATAATCTTCTAGCTCGATTTGATGAATTTAAGGAGTTTTTGACAATCCTTCAATTTGCGATGAATTTCTCCACAAATAATTTAGTAAGTTCATCAAATGTATGAATGATCTCCTGGGATTGAATAAAACCAAGTACGTGAATGGCCTTTAACAGTAGCTAAAAAAGCTTGACAAAGAAGCATATAAAAAGCATGTTGCATGTGCATAATGGCTCTATAATAATTAATGTGTTCATGTGAGTTAGACAACTCATCATAGAATCAACGCTTGGAAGCTTGATCCCTTTTGAATATGGTGTTCAGGGACAATCTCAGTCAAAGAAGAAGAGTTGAGAACTATGCAGAGTACAGAAATAACTTTTATCCCTTAGAGGGAACTCTTGCACTAGATGGTGTAACTCTTCACAGGTTACATGAGGGTAAACAAAGTTCTCGATACTTGGTGGTTTGCTGGTAGGCTTCACTACATAAAATGAATGTGTATAGCTAAAATCTTCTAGAAGGTCAGCTTTCTGAGGAGGAATATTAGTGTGTGGAGGGGTGTTAAGTGTATACATTGAATTAGTGGATTTTGAAATAATTTTTACCCTTAAGTATGCATTTTCATTGGTTATTGATCCTTATGTAAAAGTTAAAGGATCTCTTTTTGAGATTCCTACATTTTTTGTACACTGTCTTCAAGAGGTGCAAAGAAAGTTCCTTCCCCAACTAGATGATGTATATTTTTGGAAAACAAAGACGAGGCTTGGCATCCCATACTTCGAGATTGCGCTTTGGAATGATGACTATTAGAGTGATAAGCTCATGTATTATGTTTGTTAGTCATTGAAGAAGTTTAGACTTATATAAACGGGACTTTGTTTCCCAATGAAGACATCAAATTATTGGGTCGAAAAAACTCACTGTGGTAGAGTTATAATTTATCGTCTTAGTGTTGCACGAAAACCTAACGCACACACACATATAAGAGAAAATTAGCAGGAGGAAACACCGAGATTTCTTACATTGAAAAACCATGGAAGGGAAGAAACCACAATGCTTAGTCAAGTCAATGTAATCTACTATATGTATTTAAGTACAATGTTACACCCTTCTATCATAATGAGAGAATAGGTTAATATATTTACAATAAAAATTATGCTTTTCAAAAAATACAAGTATTAGGAAATTCAACAATGATCATGGTCAAACTATAACGATTATAAGTAGTGTTTGTCGATGGTGAGTGTTCGGTGGGTGGGGGTTGGCCAGTGGCTACAGAGGCTAGTGGTTGGCAGTGGATAGCGGCTTAAGAGGTTTATGGTTACTCATCGAGACTTTTCTCCATAAAATATTTTGGAATTCTACTTCCCATCCTCTTTTTTTGTCTTCTCCCCAGGTGATGAGAGGGGGCCTCTTAATAAGCTTTTGGGGATCTTTTGGTGAATAACTTAACCACCTGATCAAACGATCTATGTTAAATCTTCATTCATCATAGTAGTTTTTTAAGAATTTGAGTGTCTTTTTGACCTCGGAGTTAGTGATTTTAGGGTCATTGGATTCCTTTTGTTAAGGTGCTTGACTCAACTATAAACACTTCAAATTTGAAGTTCATTTGACTATAGAACTGAGAACCAAAAACTTCAAATTATGCTTCAACAACTTTATTTAGGCTTTGTTGGAACCGGATCAAACCTATTTTGACTTCATTGGGTTTGTATTGCAATGATTGTCGACTTGTCTATAAATTTGTCAAAATCATACCTAGACGGTCTCAAATTTGAATTTAAAATATTTATTTTTAAAAAAATATATCGAGATCCATATTAGATACAAATTTGTTGATGACTCAAAGTTATGCATAATTTTGCTAAAAAATTATCTAATGAAGAAAAGTAGTAAAATTGTATATACCATAATAAATAAAATTGAATCAAACTTCAAATATGTTTAATTTTCCATACCAAAATTTCAATAATAATTTTTTTTAAAATTAATAAAAAAAATATCTTCTAGCATACGAAACAACATGAAAAATGCTAATAAGAGTGAACTCATTGGGGGGGAAAAATTTATTTAAAACCAACAAAAATACCATTTTAGCATTTTCTTTAATGAATTTCAATTGTTTTCTCGATCTCAAATCCAAATTTATATAGTATATTGTCATGCATACATACATACAAGCACAAAAAGAAAAAAAAATTAAGAAAATAAGAATGAGAGTTCAAGAGAAGAAAGGAAGGACTTCTTTTGGATATGAATATTTACATGCATACCACTCAATTCTTATGCATCCATATATCTAACAACCAAAATTTTACTTTCTACAATTATACCGCCCCAAATTTTCATATCACATCAAAAATATCAATATTTTAATTTAAAAAAAAATTAAAATATTTATTTTCATTTATAAATAAAATAGTATATACGTAAAATTTAAATGTTAGACATCCAAATACAAAAGAACTAAGAACTATGTGATATGCAAACCTTTCTTTTTAATAACTCCATACACTCAAATTTAATTGATTCAATTGATTTTATAAATCAAATCATCCAAACTAATCAAATGCAAACCCACCTCTTTCCTAGTTCTAAGACTGAAGGACTGCCTTCTGCAACATACTGGTATTTTCAAACATCATTATCCTATGTTCCATTTGATACTCTCTAATCTGCATAAAAATCAATTAAAATGTCAATATTATATCTAAATAAATAAATAACATATATATATATATATATATTAAATTTAATTTACCTCTTCTATACTCATATTAATAAATCCAAAATTTTCCACCCACATAGGAAGGCTGTGAATATCAGCTGGAAGTATCAGCTTCTCCACCTTCATGAAACTCAGCATCTCTTCAATTTTCAGAAGTAAGATTTTGAAGAAACCCTGCAGAATGTTCCATTTCATACAATTTAGAAACTTTTTTCACTAATGTTCCATCATTCATTTATGCAGTGAGATAATGTTTTTATTATTCTCTTGATTTAATTAAATCTTTTAAAATTATTATAAAAAATATTATTAAATTAAAAATATACTTGAAATTAAATTATACTAAAATTAACAATGTTATAAAACTCTAGAATAATATTTTTATAACATAAACTGAAGTGAAAAGATAATTAAAATAATATTATTATATTAATATCAGTTATAAAAATTTTTACACATCAGTTTAATTTATTATAAAAATATATTACATAGATAATGATAATATTATTTGAGTTTAAAATTATTTAGTGAGAAATTGACATTATATAATTTATTAAGTACTTACCTTAAATTTTTATATTTAATTTTTTAAAATAATTTAGGATTTATGGAATATGTTAAAATATCATAAATAAAATATCAAATGCTTTTTAGAGCTAATTAATGTATTTAATAATATGTTGTTTTTAAGTGTTAGTATTATAATATGTTAATATATATAAATAAAACTGATGACTGATGGTAAGTTTAGCAAAAAAGAGGCCTCACCTCTCCTCGCCTTTCTTTGGCTGTAGCAGCAAGAGGAAGTTCTGCAACATGATTACCAAACACCCTTAACAGCGCAGCTGACACAATCCTGGATCTGCATTGAAAATCTCCATCAGGAAAAGTTTAATCAAAGCTAGGAGATTCAGAGTTTGCTTTCAGAATAAGCTATAAACTGACAAATATACATAACATGCCTCTTTATTTTGAGCAAATATTACATCCGGATGCCTCTTTATTTTGAGCAAATATTACATCCGGACTCTGGACGCTCCAGGAAAAGTTTAATCAAAGCTAGGAGATTCAGAAGTTGCTTTCAGAATAAGCTATAAACTGACAAATATACATAAGATGCCCTTTTATTTTGAGCAAATATTACATCCGGAGTTCAATAGTGGGGCGCCACGTGTCAAGTGAGGCATACATTGAGATTGATAAGTGTTAAAATTTGTGGAGCCCACTTGACACGTGGCGTTCCACTCTTGAACTCCGGATACATCCAGAGTCCTGACCTAATATTTTTTCCTTTATTTTACTATGCGTATACGAATTAAAACATAACATCTCGATACATAATTTATTTCCAAAAGAAATTAAATGCAGATAAGCAATTACTTCACAGTTATGACAGCACAAAACATTCCTCCGAAAAATTCAGCTACACCCTTTTCACTGAAAAAATATAAGTAAAAATACAAAAAAAATTAGTATAGCACAGAGACTCAAAATAAATTTTCTCAAAGAAGCACGTTAAAAAAAAAAAAAAAGCTAGAAAAATACCCATTGACCATTGTAGATAGCACATCGCGATATCCTTTATAAACAGCACCAAAAGCCTCCTAAAAAAAAAAAAGAGAAATAGATTGCTAAGTTAAAGTAGAATGGATTGCCAAAGGACTGCAAATAACAATTTTATCATTCAAGGAGGAAGTTCACAGTAAAACAAGAACGAGCTCAACCGTTGTTCTACTTGATTGCTTATTGAGCCGAGAGTAAGACCTAAGCTCGATTTCTTTCACAATTACGACATTTTGCTCAAATTCTGCTCATTTACGATCGAGTTGAAGATGAGGCGAAAAGAAACCGGTGGCAATGCCAAGGACAGCAAGATGTGTCACTGTTAATTCGATAGAAGTAATTATTGTTCGAGAAAAGAGTTTTTGTTTCCTATTTAAGCAACATAAAATTTGAAAGCAGAACTCAAAATTTTAGAGCATAATTAATTGCTTTGATCAGTTAAATATGTGGTTAAAATTTCCTTAATGTCTGTAATTCCAGAGTTCTTTCTCATTTTCAAAACTCCAAGTGGCATTGAACAGAGAGTTAGAGATGATTCCATGATAAAAATTCAGAGCCGATTCCAAATTATTGAGATAATGCCTTTAACCATCATAAAATTCAACCTCAGTGTCAAAATTTTAGAGCATACTTCATAGCTATAATTTGTCAGAAGAAAATTGGGATAGCCTTTGCCTCGTGCTTTGTAAATTTTAATTACAAAATTGAATCATGATTATAATTATTCTGATTTGTAAGCGATTCAGTTACAAATTTGTCAATCCATTGAGAGTCTCCTGGATTTGGATCACTATAACAAATTAAATTGAATGGATTTGGGAACTAGATAACCCACGTCATCAGACTAACAAGATAGCCGTTCTTCTATTATGCTGTTTTTATGACATCTTGAGTAAGAAGAATTTACTCCTTCACAACAGTTGTTTTTATGACATGTTGAGCGAAGAGAACTGTCCGAACCTCGGTCATATTCAAGTTAGCTAAGTCCCACAATTTTGACCCATTTAAGTCTCAGACTTGAGCTATCATAGAAGTTGCATATTTTCAACATAACTTATTAAAAGCATACAAATCTCAAAGTCTTTTCAGTTGTACCCTCAAAATCTTAGTTAGTAAAAGAAAAAAAATTTTGCCTTCTAAATTTTATTATGCATATATTTTGCATGATAACGAAACTTTTAGATAAATATTTAGGGATTTTAGCATTCAAGCACGATGTCTACCCAAAAATTCTTTGCTTTATAAAAAGAAATTTTGGCATCATATTTAGGGATCTTAGCATTAAGCATGATTTCGACACTTGTCATTGGGTATCTTAGCCCTAAATTTGTTATCAATCTCAAAAAGAGAACATTGTCTGATAAAATACATTTGGGGATCTCAACATTGAAATATGATGTCAACCCAAAATAAATTTAAAAACTATGAATTCTTGCATTACAAGAGTTTCAAAAAAAAACCCTTCTAAAATCAGCTCAGACTTACGCTCTCTTTGAAAGACTTGAACTTCTTTTTAGGCTACCAAACAACTTGTAGGGTAGAGAAATATTTGGAGTTGACTTCTGCTAGCTCGCATTTGATGATTCCTCTTCCAATGGGGATTGCCTAATAATTTGTAAGGGAGACTGAGGAAGAACAGAAATCAACTCCTACCAGCTTACATTTGATGATCCATCTTCCCATAGGGATGAAGATATTTATCATTCGATTATTCTCAACTTACTAGGGTGTGAAGCATAATCAAAGTCATATCCTACTAACATGAATTTGATAACCCCTCCATCTATGGGGTTTAATCGATAATTATCTATTTAGTTGTCTTATTCAATCAGTTCAGAAAGCCTCAAAATTTGGATCATTTGGCTTATCCGATTGGATAAACTTCAGTATGATGGCTGTTATCATTAAATGGATAAAACTAGAGCTTCTTGACTACGATTTTTTTTATAGCTTATTGAGTGAAGGAAACTATCGACGACTCGGTCATATTAGGCTTGTTGAGTTCGACCTTTAGGACTTGCTTGAGTCCTAAACTTAAGTTGTAAACATTCTTGCGCTTCTTTAACTTGACAAATTGAAGTTCACAAGCTCAATATTATCTCAATTGACTTCCAAGATTATGAGAATTTTGAGAGATGAATCTTTGAATTTTGAAATTACATTGGCTATAATTTGCTTGAAGAGAGGTACATTTCTACTCAATTACTTGAGTATAGTTTTAACACTACTGTGTTAAAAATTGAATTGAGGATCTCACATCGGATACGATGTTAAACCAAATGATAAAATACAAAATATATTTAGGGATCACAACTTGAAGCTCAATGTCAACCCAAATAATAGGATAAACATATTGAGAGATCTAAACGTTGAGGTTCTAGGTTGATTCAAATAAAATAGCCCCCGATCTTGATAGCAATGAAAATTTTAGTGCTAGCTAAATATATATGGGGATCTCAGCTTAAAGCGCGAAGTTGAAAAAAATTAACATTTCAACTTCATGACAACATGCTCGGCTTGATTATTTCTTAGGCAATGATCATCTCTTTGGTTTTGTTCTGGTTTATCAACCAGTTGAGAGAATCCCAATACTCGATAACTTAACTCATCAAGTCGGATACGATATGTAAAACACCTATTGTCATTAAATGGATAAAATGGGGGCTATCTCACTACGATCATTTTTATGACTTGTTGAGTGAGGAGAGATGTCAGCGATTAAGTCATATTTGAGCTTGTTGAGTCCAACCTTCAGGACCCGCTTGAGTTATTTGGGGAAAGACATTAAGTATTGTCAAACTGAAAACAACTTTATCATTGACAACATGAACATCCTCTCAGGGATCTTGACATAAAGCACGATGACATTTGAGTTATTTGGAGATCTCGGCCATGAACATGATGTCAACCTAAATGGAAAAAGATCTCGATGTTAGGCATGTGTCGATACTTTTTGCTAAAGAATCTCAGCCTTGAACTTGATATTTACCCAAAAGAATAGGCCCCATGTCTGATAAAGAAAGGATGTCAATATTCGAAGCACTCAATAGTCTCAGCTTTGGGCATGATGTTAGCTTGAATGTTTAAGAATTTTTGAAATGTTTGTTTCTCATCTAGCAAAAAAGAATGACTTAGGTTTATAATGCATCGAGGGATCTCGTCCATGAGCCTAATGTCAACCTAGATGATAAACTTCTAACTTCGATCTCAATGTCATCTCGAATGATTGCCCCGACAAAGAGGTGATTTCAACACTTGATAGAGGATATCAGCATTTAGCGTGATGTCGACCTAGATGATTGATAATGTGCGAAAAAATTTCAAGCGCTGCTCGGATTTTTTTGGAGATTTCACTTTAAAGCACGGTGTCAACTTAAATAATTAAAAAAGATGTCCTTTGTCTTGCAAGGAGAACTTCTTGATAACTTAAAAATGTGTTATTATATCATAAGAGAATTTCCAATGAAGTATTACACTTGTGCTGGAATAGAACATATATTTTTATTTTCCTGAAAAAAAAATAAATAATAACTTTGACTAGTACATTAATGTCTCTTTGAATATTGATCATTAATTGGCGATAGTGATTGTTGACTATTTAGGTCATTGAGTTAGCAAGTTCCTCCCTATATGCCTTCTTAATGATAGAAGACCTTTCAAATTAGATTCAAATTTTCTATCAACTTTAGGTTTGATGTTCCCTTCGCTAAAATATTGTTGTCAGCATGAATTCGATAATCCTACAACCCATGAGGATTAAAGATACATCTCTATCCAATTGCTTTTGATATAATAGGGAGCAAGGAATGATCATATTTATATCTTACTAGCATGAATTTGATAATCCCTCTACTTGTGGGGTTGCAGTTTGCTGACAATGGGATTTCTTGGCAGGCTCTCCAAGGCGTCAACCATTAGGGATTCATCTATGAGCATTCACCATAATTAATCTTTTAATGATCTTATTAACTGTGGATTTCTAAAAGCATAAATCAAATGTCACACGAAATCCTTCTCTAATCAATTCAAATTCATGAATCTTAAGCTATCGATGGAAGATAACAACTTCCTGATTGGAGCTTTGTTGGTTTCAATCACCAGAAGTTTTTTCTTACACATTCTCTTAATTAAGCCTCTTTCTTTGACAACTTCAAAAATCTTATGCGCTTTAGCAAACAAAATTCAAGCTACTTATTTTTAGCATGAAGGACATTTAATGTTGTTTAGCCCAAAAATAATTGTTCAATGTCACAACTAGAGCTATTTATTTTAACTGATTTTAGGTTTTTCAATAAGTTGCGAGTATGAATACTCACTTCTAAAACTGGAGCTTATTGAACGAGCAATTGCTCAAGCAATAGTTGTTGAGCTCTAAGTTCAATATTTTTTGTTCTCTTTTACCTTCTAGATAGTTTTCTGTTTGATGAAGAAGCTGCAACATCATATCTTCTTGATGCAAGAAGTTCAATATGCTGATTGTTATATTCACAAACACCAATAAAATCTTCTGCACCATTATGTTTTTCTTCATAACTGGTATCTCAACATACTAAACTATTTTGATGTAGCTATAAACAAATATATTAGTGTCAACAATGAGAATCTCTACACCATCGAGTGGCACAGTAGCTATGAATAATGTGATTCCCTAAGAGAGAATATTCTTATCTTTAGAGAACAAGAGAACTCTTTAAGATATTTAAATTTGAAATTCAAATATCACATTCCAATGCTCAACGGACAATATTTCTCTTTTTACTGTGACATTTCGATAATACATTCATAGATTAAGGGTCTGTTTGGCGCAACGGAATAGCTACGGGGCGTTTTCAAAAATTCAACATTGGTGTTTGTTTTCTATGTCTTCGTTGTGTTGCGGGATAAGCTGATTTTCTTTCGTATTACACGTCGCCCACGAGTTCGACCCCGTGTCCCGCGTTCAGAGAAAATTGTTTACGACTCTGCTCTCCCCGCGTCTGATGTTATTTGCGGTGTTAATCGCAGTGTTATCGCGTCTTTTGACAGCCGTTGATTCGTGGTATTTTGCCGTGTTATTTGGGGCAGTATTCAGTTGTTATTGCGGTATTATTCGCGCGATTTTATTGGTGTTATTGGTGAGTTAAGCGATGTTATTGGAACCTTTTGCCTGAGCCGGTGTTATTCGAGTTGTTTAGCAGTAGTATTATTGGGAAATTAATTTTATGCTAAAAATGTTTACTTCTAATAAAAAAAAATATATGTTCATTGTTTATTATTTTGATAATTATGCTAACATTTTTCTTGGAAGATTTGCATACATAGAACTCAATTTCTATATTTTTACATATCTAACACCTTAATTTTAATTTTTACATACCTACCACCTTATTTATGAATGATAACGCATATTTTACCTTTTGAAAAATAATGATGATATAAATTTTAAAAATTAGTAATCAAACAGATAATTTAATTTACTACATAGAATTTATTCAGCATAATAAGTTAATTTGATTTACTATATATTATTTATCCAGGATATTATTTCTTGTGAGTAAATTCCTTTGATTGATAAACTAATAACTTTTTAATTAAAAGAAATAAACTACAAAGATTTTTCATAAAAAATAATAGATTTATTAAAGCATTTGAAATAATATTAAGTCAAAATTAATAAATTATGATTGCACTAAAAAATTAATAGAAAATATTAGCAGATTTATTATAACTATATCAGTTCTGTCGTAAACAACGTTACGATAGAATGATCATTTATCCAGAAACAGCTGTAAATCAGTTGTTTTCAAACGTAAAAACCAAACAGACAATCAGCTTATCCGGATCACCAACTAACCAACAGTTTATCAGTAGATTATCAAGAATCTACAGCTGCCCTAAACAAACCGTAAGATCTAAGAGTCAATGCTCACTAGACAATTTATTTTTCTATTGAAACCTTTCAACAATAGATTCATGAATTGAAATCCATTATACATATGCTGATGCTCACTAGTAAAAATTTACTCGAGCTTCAAGTGATTGCAATATATGAAAGTAATTTCAGTTTTTATTTATATTTTGTCAATTTTAAGCTGATATTATAGCAAAGAAATGACTGACCAAAGAAAGAAAAAGAACTCTTCCCCAACAGAGTAGTCAAAAACTTGAGCTTTGAAAATTTAATGCCCCGGACTCTCACGTTATTGAGATCTTTGAGATTGATATTACAAGCTAAATTTTTAAAACTCAAATTAGATTGTAGATAAGAAACTATGCAGAGATTTAACCCGCATTTTGTAGATTTTTTGATATGGGGTTCAAGGTTTCTCATAGACGCAAGCCCCTTACGGTCAATTACCCCTTCTAATAACAGGAAATCACTTTCAATTATGGCTAGTCATTTAGCACTGAATATTCAACGTATAGTAGGTGCAGTTAGGTATTTAGATTGATCAATTTATCACCTTTAACTTAAAGCAAATAGTTGGGGAAATGAGGACGAACCCAATCAAAATCTCATAGTTCCATTGACCTGGAACGTCATGGTCTCTAATTGACTTATTCAAAGAAGATAATCGACCCAACCTACTAAAAGATTCTCGGTTGCAACCATAGGCTGCGTCATCCAAGGGGCAATAATAAATCCGAAGTGAAAGTTTATCTATGGGGATAAATTTAATTCCACTTCACCTGATAGAAAATTTTGTGTCAATCAAATGAACCATTATAATTCACAAATTAAAGAGTAAAAAACATTCAGGAAATATGCAAGTTAAGACCATGACCATAATATAAAAATATCATTTGGAGGCAATCACTCGATTAGAGTGATTTAATCGTAACTGATACTTTATGGTGTCATTTGACATCAAAATCACATGGAAAAGGAACTTGGGTCACATTTTTACTAGTATGAGATTATGTTGACTGTGAATATGATGATACACTCGATATGATATTAGTTTTTAATAAGTTAAAGTCAAAAAAAAGTTTGTCATGTTGGGTCACATAAAGATTTATTTGCATTAAAGCTCAATTTTTAATTTAATCACTTTCAAATAAAATCGAATTTTAGACTTCTAATTCACAATTTATGTTTCCCTTTATTTCAATTTTTACACCAATTCAAAGTCCAAATAATTTAGTTTTTTAAAAGCATTTGCAAGTACAAGATCACCATAATTTTTGGCAACCTCAAGGCGTCATCGCTGCTTAGAGAGTTGTATCAGATGTCTGGTCTGCTCAGTTGTCTAAAAGACATGTTGGTCAATCTCATAAGACATCACAGCCATAGAGAATCTTCTAATCTATCAGTCTATAAGATACGAGTAGGCCTCTGATTATCCTGTATGAAAATAATGCAAGCACATTTTCCTGCATTTATTCCTTTGCTTGTGAGGTAGCGACAATGACAGTGAAATGTGATCGAAGAAAAGGTTTTTTAGTGATTAGGGATTTCGGCTTACTCGAGTGATGACAAAACATAAAAAATTGGGGACATGGGTTTGAAGAAGCAATGCAAGGCTGAAGTTCCTCTCAAGTTTGGCCTATGTACTGGTAAACATAGGATAGCCAAAAGAAATCAATAGTGTCTCCAGAGATCGCGTAAGCACATGGAGGCAAGAAAAATGGGAATTTTAGAATACTTTGTATGCTATAGTCCCATAATTGCTCTTCCTATTGGCTTTAGTCGTAATTGTATTGCAATGGAGATGCACATGAGAGAAAGATGGGAGTATTGAAGGTCACTGTATGCAGCGATCCCACTGATGTCTTCCCAACCAGTCCTAGTCGTGAGTGTATCTTGAGTGATGCAGGTGAACAAGAAGAGTAGAAGCTTCAATGAGAGATTTTGCGAATAAGAGTTGAAGTGGAGTTGCGATTTTGCTCGAACGGAGAAGGATTGTGTACTGCTTCGATGTGCGAATGGAGCGGAAAAGCAGCTTTCTTGCGTGTGAAATAGAAAGCAAGTTGTGGCAAAGGCTTCAGTTCGAACATGAACAACAAAGACGACCGACAAGGGCTAGGGAAACAATGGTTGTGCGTGCAGTACGAAGAAGAATAGAGAGTTTTAGAAGTCTCCATATGCAGGAATCCTGTTGTTAGCTTTTCGATCCAATCATTGCTTTTCCCGAGAGCAAACGGAGAGAAAGAAGAGAGTTCCAGAGTTCTTTGCTCGTTTCGATCCAATCGTTGCTTTCCTTGCTTGCCCTAATCGAGACTGTATCACAAGAAAACGACCGAAAAGGGGTAGGGAGGCAAGCCAATATAGAAGCAAGGCTAATTTCATGCGAATACGAAGTTTTATGCATCTATGTGTGAGATGCGATAAAGTTGGGAGGGAAACGAGAGGGCTAGATTCTTCGGTTTCTTGTGATATCCCTACTAAAGTGGAGTGAGGGCCCGATTTTAGTTGTTGTATGTGAAAACCAAAGGAGAGCGAGGAGTTCCTCTATCATTTGGCGGGAGTAGTTACTGTATTTTTTTTATTATTCATCTTTTGTGGTCAACACTACATAAATTTATATGTCTCAACTTTATCAGCTCACAATATATTCCAACAATATGATAGATGAAGAAAAAAAGTAGCATATGTTCCAATTCAAGTATAACAACTTGGATTATAATTTTTCAAGCACTCCTAAGAGGTGTACAAAAGGATTGATTCTATCTATTGTTACTATAAATTAGAATATATTCATCAATTTTTCAGTGAAAGGCCAAAAACATAGCTCATAGTTCTAATAAAAGTGCTTTGCATGTATCTCAATTTAAAAGGCTTTACTACCTATCCATGCATATCATCTTTATGTTAATGGTATTCTATTCATCACCGTCTACCATTCCAACTTGATAATAATCATTCTACAAATCAATCGTTTAACCAAAAAAAAGCTCTAACCATCATATCCAATATACTTCGTCACTTACATAAGAAAATCAATTTTTAATAATAAACTTATTAACCACTCGAATATCCACCCACATCCTCTAATTATTATTCATAGATGTAAGTGGGGATGTCAAAAAAGTCCGTTGTCCGCAAACAGCTCGTGTTCGACTCGTTAAGTAGCTCGTGTTCGGCTCGTTCGTAAAGTAAACGAGTCGAACATGAACAAGTTTTTAAAGCTCGAATTATAAACAAGCCGAACATGAAAAACTCTTTATTCGCTCATGTTTGGCTCGTTTTAGCTCGAAATTAAAAAAATACATAATTATTTATATAGTAATATATTACATATATTATTTATATAATAATATATTATATATATTTATATCTAAATTTAAATCATAACTTCTCGTGTGGTAATGTGGTTAGTGCTTTCTTTTGTATACATTTGGTCCATGTTCGAATCTCACACTTTACATCTATTTTTTTAAATTTAATTTTTCGGAGCCAATTTCGAGCCGAACACGAGTCGAACACGAACACGAATATTTAAATCGAGCCAAACACGAACACACTGTTCACGAGCCAATTTCGAACACGAGCCGATTTCGAACACGAGCCGATTTCGAACACGAGCTATTTCGAACGAGCCGAACACGAGCCAAGCCTGAACTCGCTCAAGCTCGGCTCGTTTACAACCCTAGATGTAAGTAGTGCAAGATCCACATTATAACTCAGTTTTTTTTTTTAAAAATCCTTAAGAAATTTTTTCTACTTATTTCTTATATGTTAAATATTTCAATTAGATTCATTTTATAGTGTGGCAAGCTAAAAAATGATCAAGTATCAAATTAAAGGCATATTGTGTATCCACAAGTGAAGGTAATTCCTCAAGAAACTCATCAAGGCATGGTTCCTTATATTCAAATAGTAATGGATAACATCCTAACATATCAGCATACTCTCACTCACATCAATATTTATTTGAATTTACCAATGTATAAATCACTCCATATGCTTGACTCTATTTTTCAAAGTATGTTGATACAAAATATGCAAAAACAACATTTTTCTTAACCAAAGCGCTGATAGGTTAAATAAGACTATAAATGAATAAGAACATTCATTAACAATAATAAAATATAAAGCTCATCGTAAAGTTAAAATATAATAAAAAAAAATGTGATACAATACTTAACTTGAAAACAAACACTGAGGTTGAATCTGAAAATTAAAATTTTAAACAATCTCTAATAGTTTGATGCAATTATTAAAAAATTAAAAATTGCATTAAAAAACCTGCAAATTAACTTTGGCACTTTGAATCGAGCTTTAGCGTAGCGAAGTGATCGTTCACGCGCTTTGTTAGTGAAGCGCACTTCGACGCGTTCTTTTAAAAGCATTGTTTAAAATCTACCTGATTGCATCAATTATAAAAAGAACAATGATTTTTAATGTTAGACTTCACTTACTGGAATAGATCCTATGACAAATACATTTTCTAATGGTTGCATGCCAAAGTGACAATAAATTTCTAAACCCCCTCTCTTTCAGAAATGCAACTTTGGTAGACAAAGATGACTATTTCTATACAATCCATAAAGTTTAGAATAGAGAGCTGTAAGAATTCTTTGCCAGCATCGAGCAAAGGAGAAAGGGTAATGGTTTTCCCAGGCAGGACGTGCTTGGAATGTAGTTGTTGTTGGCGGTTGGTTTCGATTCATGTTAAAATTAATTTGTGTATTGTTGTTCATTCCTTAAATTTATATTATACAACTTATATTCATAGGTATATGCCGATTCAAGTGTTAAATGTTCAAATTCAATTGTGACAGAGGTAAATTTTTAAGGACGTTTACATACATACCGCACAATTCTCATGACTTTACATATCTAACACAAACTTTAACTTCTACAATTGTAATACACAAATTTATACAACATCAAAATTACCACGATCACAATTTTTAAAATGTGAAATACATCTTTCCATGCATAGGCAAGGTGGCATTAATCTAAATATCAATGTTTAGAAGTTAGATAGGTAAATACATTAGAATTGTGTGGCAGCTATGTAAATCTTCCATTTTTTTATACATGTGCTCAAATACTGAATATTCTCACATCTGGCCTTGCAACATTCCTCAAGGATACTTTTCATTATTTGGGTGAACTTTTGACTATGCGTGAACATGAGATTGTACTTAGCTTGATTTTCCGCTGCACTTATGTTTTGCTGATTGAATTCAATGAGTTTGCAATGTGTCGTGCTCCACCCAGCAATCAGATTCATAAATTCCACAATATATAATGAAATGATAGAAGAAAAAAAGTCAAAAGGATAACATAATACTTTAACCAAGTTTAGATAGCAAAAGATTTGAACAATTCAGCTTTTTAAAAGACTAGTTAGTTATATTAACAATTAAAAATAGAAAAATGGAAATAGAAATAGCAATAAGCATACAATTAAAAAAAAAAGAATGGTAAAAAACACAACAGAAAAACACATTTCCTAAAATATTTAATGACACCCAGAATATGACTGAGCATGATGGTTCATAAAGCTTACTTGGAAAATTTGTGTGGCCTGTTGTAGTAATTCACTTTTGCCATCCTGAAATCTGCCACTCAAAAGTTGCCAATGAACATGAATTTTAGTTTCCTTGTGTAATGTGCTTCTTATAGAAAAAGGCAGTGAAGTCAAAAGTGATTCAGAGATATTTCTGGGCCCTTCTTGAAAAAAATTCAAGAGATCAGCACGGACTTTAATGCATTTGTCCCCACAAAGCCAAGAATCGGGAGGGTTCGGCCTTTCCTATCCATGACAATTTGACATTAGTGTTGGGCATAGGGTGTTGCTTGAAGAAAAATACTTATTTTAGTTATAACATGGAAAATATTTACACCTTGATGTCGCATATTCCATGAATCCTTAGACACCCAACATGAAACATTCTACCGCACTACAACAGAAAAAAGATATGTAAAATTAATGTTCATTAAGTGTTCAACTATAATAAAAGATAGAGAAAAATAAGATATTTACATACTTGGCCACAAAATAGCATCGTAGTGTCACAAATGTTCCCATAATTCAGAGTGGCATCATCGTTTCTACCATGAAGTATAGCACATGAAGCACTCATCAATTTAAAAAAAACAGCAAGAAAAGTTCTTTTGATGCTAACCAAAAATTCAAATTTAATGAACAACGTTGAATAGTATTTTGCTCATGCAATTGTCCTGATTCCAAATTAGATGCATTAGAAGCCTAAATGATAGCAAGTTAATTAAGGACCAACACATCAAAGAAAGATGGAAATACTATTTGAACTTATTAAATGAGAGTTTTAAAGAAGAAATTGTTTTTGAAGAGTATACCAAATAAAATAATGCCATATCATCAATTAATCCAAACGATAAAACAAAATTATATAGTCCTTTCACAGATATATTTGTTTCACATTTTGTCCCTAAGTGTAAAGCCATTCATTCACTTAAGCATGCTTATCTTAGCAACACTTAACTCAGTTTTATGCTTCTATTTTATAGGCCAACATTCTACACCATAAAGCATTGCTGGTCCCACCACCATCTTATTAGATTTTCCTTTAAGTCTAAGTGGTGCTCATCTATCCCACAATAGGGCCAATGCAATCCTCAACTTCAACCATTTAACATGAATTCTACAAATAACACCACCATCTATATCGTCATCATTTTGAAAAATACACGAAAGATATCTACAAATGTTCACTCATTTTAATCAACCATTATTGCAACCCCTCCACCAGATCTACTACTACTAAAACTACATTACATGTATTCAGTTATAGAGTTACTCAAACAAAAGTCGTTAAATTCTAATGTTGACATCCATAATTAAAGTTCTTCCTGAACTCTTTCTCTAGCCTTATCCACAATAAAGATATAGCAAAAAACATTCACTAAGGTGCATCCTCCTGTAAATATCCAGTAAGAACATCCATAACTAAAGCAAAAAAATATGGGCCTAAAGTGGATCCCTGATATAATCCAATTGAAATAGGAAAATACTTGACTAATTCTCCTTCTGTTCGAACAAAAGTAACACCTCTAGTATAAAGATATTTAATGACGTAAATAAAAGTCATACCAACATTTTCTTTTTAATTACTCTAAATTGCTTCTCTTAGTACCTTATCATAAGTTTTTCTAAATCAACAAAAATCATATGTAATCCCTCTTTTCTCTCTGTACTTCTTCATCAAGTCTCTCAATAAATATATAACTTCCATAGTAGACTTGCCCAGAATAACTATAAACTGATTTTGAGCAATCTTTATGTCACGTTTTAACCTATATTGAATTATTCTCTCCCATAATTTTAATGTCCAACACATTGACTTAACTCTTGTATAATTTAAACAATTTTGTGCAACCCCTTTGTCCTTAAAACTAGAGACCAGAATACGCTTCATCCACTTCTCGAACATCTTTTTAGTTTATAAAATTACATTAAAAAGTTTAGTGAACCAAGAAATTCTTGAATTCCCTAAACATTTTCATACTTCTATTGGGATATCATCAGGTCCTATTAATTTTCACCATTCATTTTTTCTTTAAAACCTCCTCAACTTCCATTTTACTAATGCAAATGTAAAAACAAAAAGTTTAAAAATTATTAAATATATTAAGATCACTAAATTTGATCATATTTTCAAAACTTTATTAAAAAATTTATCAAAATAGCTCACCCAACTATGATAAATATCCTCATCGAAGAAAAGCGTTTTATTACTATTATCTTTGATACACTTTATTTGAACTAAATTATCACTATTCTTGTATCTTTTTTTGGCTAATATATATATATATAAGTATATACATATATATATATATATATGTATATATAATGGCCTTCACCCCCTTTAATATCTAATTTATTATAAAGAACACTAAATATAGAATTCTTAGCATCACAAATTATTTTCTTAGGCTCCCTATGAGCCACTTTATATTTTTTTTCCAATTTTCTAAGCTTTGACATTAAAAAAAAAAATAGCAAGGCTTCTTATATTTTATCTTTTCTTGTATATTATTATTCCACCACCAACTATTTTTTATTTATAAAAGATATTCCTTTTGATTCTCCAAGTACATCCTTTTAAACTTGCTTAATACCGTTCTTTATATTATTTCACATTATATTAGCCTCTTCATGAACATACCAAATATTATGATTTTAAGGTTTACTCATAAAAATAATTTCATTTGTGTATTTTGAGTATCATAATCTAATTATATGATAATATGTTGTTGTATTTTTCATCATCCAACCCTTCAACTTAAAGTCAAAACAAAAAATCAATGATGAGTACTTAAATTTTCACTTGGAATGACCTTAAAATCTTTACAATCTCGATGATTACTTTTTCTCATAAGAAGAAAATTAATGTATTTCTTAGATCCATCCTTCTAAATGATAACATGTTCATCTCATTTCTTAAATAAATTATTAGCAAAAATAAAATCATAAGTTAAAGCAAAATTTAATATTGCTCTACATTCTTTTTTAATCGCTCTAAAATCGTAGCCACCACGAATAATTCTAAAATCTTCTATCACACAACCAACATAATGAAAATTATTTCTTCAAGAGGTATCATTTGCATTAACACTTCTTGGTCATTCCAAAATTTTTCTTTTTGAGCATATATCTAAACCTACTTGAGGCGCATCAACGTTTACAGCATTAAGAGTCTTAGTATAAATAACAATCATTAAAGATATAATTTTCTCCAAATTTATTAATCTTCACAATATTATCTTTCAAATTCTTATTCATGATTAGTTTCATGAACCAGGTTTTTTCTCGCATCCATCAATAATGCGGGACTCCTTATTTCCTTAACGCCACCCGTCGGTGACCCTTGCACATTTTTCAATGTATTTAGGTCATTTTGTGTGTTGCTTCTACGGGATGCGCTAGCATCATTTACACAATGATTTAAAGGATTCATGTCATGAGTTTTCAACAAAATTTTACGTTGATTGTCGCTACCTAACACAGCCCCCGACTTTTCACATCTAAGGCTTAGGACTTGGCAATGTTAGTGTTATGCATCAATTTTAAATGAAAGCTAGAAATAATTAAATCCTTGTTATTGTATAATGAAATCATCTACAAATGATCCTAATTTCTGCTCACATAATTCTTTGCACCGTTGATGTTTAAGCTACCGTTCAAGAATGAAAGCTTTTAAATAAATGAAGCTTTTGGGAATCAATAATCAACTATTGTCATATCATTATTTCTTTAATATGTAGTTCATTGTTTTCATTTGATATTAAAATTCACTCACTGCCATAGTTTGAACAATGAAAATTACTTACATGACCAAGCATGATTTGGATAATTGCTTTACACATACGTTATCACAAATCTAAATTTCATAGCATAATTATTCAGCAAAAACTAATCCATCATCATTTCCAACAATTCTGATTCAAAACCTAAGCTATCAATCTCCTTATTTTTTTCTCCAACTCATTTAATTTCTTAAATACATAAGATAGTTTTCTTCTAATAAATCAAAATATCTACTAATTTCATTATTTACCTGTGAGTATTTATATTTCAAGATTCTATCATATTATTAGTTTTATGGACTAACTTTTTTCTCGCATCCATCCATAATGTGAGACTCCTTATTTTTTAACACTACACCCGTACACATCAAAAGGACAAAAGATACTTATATGGTTCAACTCTTCATGCTTAAATTCACAGGAATCAATAAATATTGTTGTGAAAAAAATATATTTGGAAACATTGGGCATTTACATGCATACCAGCCAAATTGAAATAATGTTCAAGAAATGTCTTCCAAAACTATCTCTCTTCCAGTTAGACTGCAGAAATTAGAAATAATGGGCGTTTACATACATACCACCCAATTGCTATGTATTTACATATTTAACACCTAAAGAATACCTTTTACATTTTTACCACCCAAATCTTTCATATCACGTCAAAAATACCGCTATTTTAATTTTCAAAAAAATGAAATACACCGTTTCATGCATATAGGTAGGCGGACATAGATGTAAAAATTGAAGTTTAGGTTTTAGATAAGTAAATAGATAGGATTTAAATGGAATGTAATTATATCTCCGTTGACGGAAAAAAGAGAGCGTTCATAGCAAATGGCCTCTAAAATTTCCTTTCGGATGGAACTGAATAGCAAATTAAAATTCTATGCCCATCTGGATCTTCATAAGGGAATCAACTTAAATATACATAATATTGCAAAGAAAACAATTCAACGGATGATGCAACAAAAGGTTGAAATTAAAAGTTCAAAAAAAGTTAGATGAAGCAAATCAGAATCTATACGTCAGAAAACATACCTGCAAAACATGCAACTGCCTAAATTGCAAGGAGCTTGAAATATACGCCCAAATCCAAAGCTAAATGAACTGCAAGCACTAGAACTTTGTTCACCTTCATCAAATATAATTTAGTCAAAAAGGTCTGCAGAAATTCTCTAATTTATTCGAAATAACTAAATTGTCAAAATTTACGATTTGAGATGTCTATTACTATTACAATTTAACTAAACAGTTAAAGTTCATCTCCACAATATCGTTTATGAGAAATCCGCAAAGGAATGTCCGGGAACCTTCTATGGAGGATGTACGGCAGGAAATTCTCCAACTGCAACAAAAGTTTACCACCTTCGAGAGGCCATTCAAACGAGTCATTAGTCTACATAACAGTGACTTTCTAAATGGAGGAAATGAAGTGAATTTTTTCCATCATGCAGATTCCAAGGATGAAGAACATCTATCCCGAATATTTGACCTAAAAAATATCCAAGAACCCAGGATTTTGAAGTAACTATGGATTTTCCATAATTTGACGACCACTTGGAAAGGGACGAGTTCATCGAGTCACACCAGACTGTGGAAATTTTATTCGAGTATCAGGACATCCCACCGGACAGAATGGTGAAACTAGCTGCTAGCGCTTTAAAGAAGAGTGCATTATTTGGGTGATAAAATTTGAAACACTAACATTTACGCGAGAGGAAAGATAAAACACTATTTGGTCCCATATGAAATGGGAGATGCAACGCCAATATATATCAGTTCATTACGAACAGAATATACAGACCCTAACTTAAAAAATGAAGAGATAGTGTTACCGGATGACCACATCTTATAGGCAAAGTTCAACCAAAGATCTTATAGCAAGAGTACACTCAAAGGAACATCCAAGCCAATCTCACCCATGGAGTCAAAGTACTGCATTTCCAAATTCATCCCAATTAGGAAGTGTTTCAAGTATCACTGATTTGGGCATATTCAATTAGATTGCACAACCAAAAAAATGATCTATTTCACTGATTAGGAAGTAGTTGAAGAAATAAATAGTGATCATGTAAAAGATGACGATTTTAGAGAGGTTCCTCAACTGTCAACCAATAAAAAAGAGACACCAGCACTTTCAACTAACCCCATGAGCGCGACTTCAGTTGAATTAACAATAGTTGTTCTAGACCAGTTTGAAAGATTGCCCACTAAAGACCCTAATCAACACTTAGCGAACTTTCAAGAACTAAATGCCATCTTTAGGTATAACAGTGTCTCTAATGATGTTGTTAGACTTAGGATATTACCTTTTTCACATAAAGATAAGGCTATGAATGTAGTTTAATTCCTTAGCACCAAGGTCCAACACCACATGGACTGACCTACCAAAAAATTCCTAACAAAACTTCCCATCCACTAAAAATGGCATCATGTTGAAGAATGACATAACCTCTTTTGCCTGGTTGGAAAGTGAGTAAATCTATGAAGCCTACGAGAAGTTTAAGGAGTTGCATAAAAAATACCCACACCACTCCTACCCAAATAGGTTGATAATTCAAACTTTTTTTATAACGGGCTAGTGAGATCGTTGAGTTCTATTATAGACGCTACAGTTGGGTGTTTCTTTAATGTATAAACCTTTTGAGATTTATAAAATTATAGAAGTAATGGCTACAAACAATTTTCAATTGCCTTTTGAGAGAGTCAACCTCAGAAGAATAGCTAGTGTCCATGATATTGATGTGTTCGCAATTCTCCACTGTCGCTGCTGTCCAACCCTCTTTCTTTATTATTGTCACCAACATTGCTCCCTATTGTTTGTTTGTTGCTCAACTCTGAAGAAACAACATCCTTGTTATTTTCTACTTGTCAACTCTATTTTCGCCCCCCACGTCACCTTCGAAAATCTCACCAACCACCACAACCACCCTTTGATCCACCCCTAGCTTGAGTTTGCAATGTAATTGTTGCAATTTTAGATTTTTGCATGTTGGTTGTAATATCCCATTTGATTTTCATAATAAAATTCAGTTTTCCTATCATTTTTTGGTCATCTCAAATATCAATTGGTATTAGAGCTAGTCTAACCCTAATTTTATCCGAGAGTTTCTAGTATCCACTAATATATAACCACACCTCCATACAAAAACCTTCCCTTTGCTGATTTTTCTAACTAGCCACTAAAAAATTTTCTTTCCCATCACCCAACATCATCCCTATACATCCTCTCCCACCTACCCAAACTGAAACCCCAACCACGCCACCGAAGAAACATTTGTCGAAAACTTGTTCGAGGAGAAATGCCACAATATCGTTTATAAGAAGCTCACAAAGAGATGTTTGGAAATCATCTCTGAGACGGAAAATCATTCCATGCAACAACGACTTACTGCCTTTGACAGGAGTCAATTTGAAAGGGTCACTCATAGTCATAATAGTGACTTGCCAAGTCTAAAGAATAGAGTGAATCCCTTTGATGAGGCATATTTTCGAGATGAAAAACCACTACCTGAAGATTTGCATGAAATATCAAAGAATCCAGAATCTTAAAATAAAAAGTAGATTTATTATATTTTGAAGGCTATATTGATTCGAATGAGTTCTTTGAGTAGATCTGGATAGTTGAACGTGTATTTGAGTAATAGGAAGCCCCACCGAACAGAATGGAGAAACTAGTAGCTAGCAAAATAAGTAGTGCATTTTTTTGTTGAAAGAACTTGAAGATTATTCGACAGTGAGAAGGGAACAATATAAATACTATTTGATCTAAAAGATGAAATGAGAAATGCAGCGTCAGTACCATCTACTTTTGTACATGCGGGATGTTTCAACCCTAGTGTCAAAAGCGAATAGACAACATCATGTTTTGGACAGGTAGGATGTTTCAACCCTAGTGTCAAAAGCGGATAAACAACATCATTGGATGACTTTCACATCTTACAGACAAAGTTTAACCTAAGAATCAGGTAGCAATAGCACACCCAGCAGAACATTCAAGCCTATCCCGCATAAGGAAACACTAGTTTAGAGCGGAGAACAGATGATACCAATCCGCATTCTCAAATTTGTCCCTAGTAAAAGTGTATCAAGTGTCACAAATTTAGGCATATTAAATCGGATTGCCCAAACAGAAGAATGATCTCTTTCACTGATCAGAGAGCAGTTGAAGTAATAAACAATGATTTAGGAGAAAATAAAAATTTCAGAGAGGATTATCAACTTCCAGCATATGAGAAAGAGATGCCAACGATTTCAGTTGAACCCAGGAGAGAGAGACCAAGTAAATTAATCTTGGTTGTGCTAGAAGGTAGTAAGTTTGAGGTAATGGGCATTCATGCAGAGTATGCGATTGTGGTGCCTTGAATTATTACTCTGCAAGCATTGAGAGAAGCATTAGTCCTGATATTAGATGTCCAAAAGGGTCATGACTTTGAGGAGTCAATGTCAGATACAAAACAACCTCAAATAAGAGAATTTCAAGATTTATAACCAAACTTCTGATTTGCCCCTATGGATGGAGATTCAACATATCAGAAATGACTCTTTGGAGCCCCTTCTATAAGACAATATAGTCATTTGGGCAGTAATATCAATTCAACAAAATACCCACCGACAGATGATCAGACAATATGGAAGCACCATGGCGTTGAAAATTGCCTCATGATCTTTTGGAAAAGGAACATCCTACAATAGGATCCAAATCCTACCGGAGAAGAAGAGATCTCTCCTGAATGGTTTCTATTGAGAGTTGCTTAGTCTGCCATATATTTAATCTCATAATTGATTCCTCCATACATACTTAATTATCAGATACACTCAGATGAGTATGAGTGGAAGAAGCCAATTACAAATTTGATGGATCAAGCTTGGTTCATGAGGATACTCATCCACATGCAGCTCCAATTTTGATTGTAGAAAAGGAGGACGAATATTTTATTCTATCAGGATGTGTTTTGAAATGACAACACCTAAATAATTGAATTATCAGGAGATTGTCATATTTCTACCACTTTCAACATGGCCAACCCGACGTACTATGAGGAGACAGAAGCTTCGATGAAGAGTTTGAAGCTCCCCAACCCAAAGAAACTGAAGTAGGAGTGTCTCCCACTTACGAGTGGGACACAGGAGTACCTCCTGCTTCTGAAAATGGAAGCACACACGAGGCTTCCCGCAATTACAGTACCTAGACTGATTGGTCCAGGCGGTAGAGCTAATAAACTCCTCTTAACTTGGTGCCTTCGTTCAACAATGGGCCCAATCCTAATTATCTAGGACATGTGTATTTACTTCATATGTTTAGGTTTTAAGTTTTTCTAAGTTATCACTTGGGAAAGTCGTCAATGTCTCCAAGTTTTCCTTTTCTAGGATTGTATTCAAGGGTGAGTAGTGATCCGATTATATTTGACTCCCGATGTGCTATTTATCCTCGATTTTCTCATCCTCAACACTCTCCCATCCGACTTGTTGTCACCTTCCCGGAAACTCACTTTGTTGTCAGCACCTCTAAAACGCCTTCTTTCTCGTTGACCCATAATAGGGTAGCACTCCTCTTGTTGTCTCACAGTCCATAACCCATCATCTTCGTTGTCATTGCTATTCTAGCCCTCCACCTTCACTGTTATTGTTGTCGAGCCCTCTATCCTTGCTACCTTCACCAATTTCAGCCCTCCATCCTTGTTGCCATCTCCCCAGACAGCCCTCCCACATCACTCCCTATTGTTTGCTTGTTGTCGGGCACTGGGGAAACAACCGTCTTACTATTTTTTGTATGACAACCACCTTCTCCACCCTTGCGCCACCTTCCACATCCTCGTTGACCACCACCACCCCTAACTTGAGATTGTGTTGTTATTTGTTGCAATTTCAGATTTTCACATGTTGGTTGTAATTTACTATTTCATTTCCATAATAAAATTTGATCTTCCTATTGTTGTTTGATTAACTCTCGTAACACCCAACAAAACTTATTCCAATACTTATAACCTTGATCGGAGAAATCACCAAAATTTTAATTGAAAAACAACAATCAAAATATAGGAAATCCGACTTGGGGAAGCAACCAACCTAACTCCTTGGGAAATTGAAACAATTAGGGTAATAACAATCTAAAACCAGCTTACCCGCCATGATTCACTTCCAATTCTCAATTCAAAGAAAATAAATTATCCTCGAAAAAAATATTATTACAAATGGAAAATCAATTACAAAGTCAAGTTACAATTATAAAACATATCGACAATCAATTAGAGCAAATAGCTAATTCTTTAAGTAATAGACCTCAGGAGACGTTACCTAGTAACACTAAAGTGGATCTAAAAGAGAAAGGATAAGAGCGGGTGAAAGCCATTAGAATAAGGAGAGAGAAAGAATTGGAAGAAGTAATTAGGAAGGACTCTAAGACAAAAGATCCTGAACCTGAGCCTAAAAGAATAAATGAAAATCTTGCCCCACACTTGGGCAAATCAGACTCATTTCCTCGGAAAGAACATAAGAGGCCACTAACACCATTTTTTGAGAGTCTCCAAAAACACAAGTTAGACCAACAAATCTTCATATTTTTAGGTGTTCAAGAAGCTTACAATTAACATCATTTTATTGAAGCTTTAGAACATATGCTTAATTAAGTGAAATTCATGGAGGACAATATGAATAAGAAACGAAAACTATGTGACTTTGAGACTGTCCCTAATAGAGAAATATAATTTTATCCTTCAAAGGAAACTTTCACAAAAACTTAAGAATTTGAGTAGTTTCACCAGTCCCTGTATTATAGGAAAAAATATTTGGTAAAGCCTTATGTGATTTAAGGGTCTATATCAATCTTATGTCTTTATCTATTTTTAGAAGATTATGATTACAAGAATTTCAGCCAACCATGATAACCCTTCAAATAGTTACTCGTTCTCTTACCTATCCTAGAAGGGTTATAGAAGACGTTCTTGTTAAGGTTAATAAATTTATCTTCCGTAACGGTTTTATTATCTTAGATATAGAGGAAGATAAGAAGATCCCAATTATCCTAGGTAAACATTTTCTTGCCACAGAAAAGGCCACAATAGGTGTCAAAAAATGGGAGCTTACAATGAGTCAATGATCAAAAAGTCAATTTCAATGTGTCAAAATCAATGAATTTCCTCATGACCCTAATGGTATGGGTTATTGGCTAGATACAGTGGATGTGTTGATTAAGAGCTAGTTTAGAGAGGCTATGGAGTTGGACCAAGTAGAGCCCAATTTGATTGAGGATTATAGTTAAAGTCCTAAGGAAAAATATGTTCTACTATTAGTGGCGATCCTTATTAGAGAAAGATTTTAGATTATAGATACCATAACCAATGTCAAGCCTTTAGTTCCTTATATAGTTAAGGCAGTTAAACTAGAACTTAAAATTCTCCTACGCAACTAAAATAATGTATTTTCGGAAGGATCTTCAACTTTCCATATTATTATTTCTGCTGAATTGAGTAAGTTGCAAGAGACAAAGTTGATAAAAGTTTTGAGAAGGTTTAGGAAAGCATTCGGCGGAGTATTTTAGATATTAAAGGACTCAGCCCTTCCATATGCATTCACAGATTATTAATGAAGGAAAATCATGAACCTAAAGCTGAACCCCAGAGTATGTTAAACTCAGTGATGAAGAAGGTAGTTAAAAAGGAGAACCTGAAGTGGTTAGATGCAATAATTCTCTATCTTATATCTAATAGTGCATGGCTTAACTTTATTCATTGTGTACCCAAGAAGGGTGGAGTTTAATGGAGAATGATAAGAACGAACTTATACGCAACTAGGAATGTCACTGGATAGAGGATTAGCATAGATTATAAGAAGTTGAACAAAGCAACTAGTAATGACCATTTTATCGTGAATTTTCTTGACCAAATGCTTGATTGATTGGCAAGACACCCTTATTTCTGCTTCCTAGATGAATATTATGATTATCACCAAATTATTATAGCTTCAAAAGATCAAGAAAAGATCACTTTCACCGGTCGCTACAAAACATTTTCTTTTAAGATGATATCATTCAGACATTGCAATGCTTCTGCAACATTGCAAATGTGCATGATATCTATCTTTTAGTATTTTAGAGAGAAAGATATTGAAGTTTTCATGGATAACTTTTTCGTGCTTAGCACATGCTTTGATTCATGTCTGAAACATCTTTCTAAATTTTTTCAAAGATGTAAAAAAGTTAATTTGAAGCTGAATTGTAAAAAAATGTTATTTTATGGTGTTTTAAGGCATAGGTATACGAGAAAGGGGTGAAGGTAGATCAGATTAAAATTCAGGTGATAGAAAAATTACTCGCACCTAATTTTATCAGAAGCATTATGAGTTTTTCAAGGCTTGTAGGATTATACCGTAGATATATAAAATTCTTTTCTAAGATTTCCAAGCTTTTGTGACATTTGTTAGAGAAGGACCTGTCTTTTGTTTTCAATGATAAATGCCTATCAACTTTTGAACTTTTGAAAAAAAAACAATCACTGCACTTGTGATCATTGCACCGATTGGGAATTTCCTTTTGAGTTTCTGTGACGCTAGTGATTACACTTTAAGAGCGGTACTAGGCCAAAAAAGGAAAAGATTTTTCATGTAATATATCGTGTCAATGGGACACTTAATAAGACTTAAGTTAATTACAGCACCACTAAAAAAGAGATTGATCATAAAATATGTATTTGATAAATTTTTATCCTAACTGATAGGAACCAAATTAAATGTTTGCACTAATAACTCTACTATCAAATACCATGTAACTAAGAAGAATGTTAAAGCCAGTTTGATCAAATAGATATTTTTACAAGAATTTGATATATGGATGATGGATATGAAAGATACTTAGAACCAAGTGGTTGATCACTTTTCTAGGCATGAGCAGAAAAACTCTAAGGAGTCATTTGGTAATTTTAATAAGAGTTTTTCGGATAAGCAACTACTTTCGATCACTAATCAGATCATTTCTTAATATGCAAATATAGTGAACTTAATTATGAATGGAATCATTCCATTCGATCTGTAATACAACTAGAGAAAAAATCTTGTCTGATGCTAGATTCTGCTTCCGGGATGATCCCTATCTTTTTAGAAAGTGTAAGGACCAGATTATTAAAAGAAATATATCCCCTTATAGGAGGTAGAAAAATCATAAAATCATGTCTTGATTCTGAATTTAGAGAGCATTTTGGACGTTTTGGAATTGTTACTAAAATATTATAATTGAGATTTTACTAGTTTACTCTATTTAAGGATGTGAATGAATATATTAAGAGATGCGATAGATGTAAACAAGGATGCAATATTTCTAAGAGAAATAAAATGCCCTTAAATTATATTTTGGAAGTTGTGATACTTGCTATTCGGGGAATAAATTTCTTGGGACCGTTTGTGCCATCATTAGAAAATGTTTACATTTTGATTGCAATAGAGTATATATCTGAATAGATTGAAGCAGTAGCAATATCTGAGTGTGATTCTTCAAGAGTTCAATGATTTTTAAAAAAATCATTTTTAACATATTTGGAACACATAGAGTTATAATTAGTAGAGCAAGTCACTTATGCAATAAAAAAAAATAAAATATTAATCATGAAATATGAAATTAAATATAAGATTTCCACTGCATATCACCCCCAGCCAAGTGGATTAGCAAAAGTATCTAATAAAGATTTAAAAAAAATTTGAAGAAAATTGTTAATCCTAGTAGAAAAGATTGGTTCCTTAGGTTTGATGATGCATTATAGGCCTATAGGACAGCCTGAAAGGTACATAGAAATGTCCCCATATAAGTTGATTTTTAAAAAGTGTCATTTGCCAGTAAAATTAGAACATAAAATTTATTGGACAATTAAGAAATTCAATTATAATTTAAAAGATTCGACAAAAAAGATGTTATTATAATTGAACAAATTATAATCGATTTAGATGGAAGCCTATGAAAACACCAATATTTATAAGGAACAGATGAAGAAGTGGCTTGAATAAAAACTAATTATGAAGAATTTTAAGTTTAGACAGGACATTTAATTACATAATTCACGATTGTCATTTGTCTATAGAATTAGAACATAAACTTATTGGGCAGTTAAGGAAGTCAATTATAATTTAAAAGATTCGGTAAAAACAAAATTATTACAATCAAACTTAGAAGAAATTAAAATAGAAATCTATTGAAACATAAGACTTACAAGGAACAGATGAAAAAGTGACATAAACAAAAACTAATTATAAAGGATTTTAAGCCTGAACAGAATGTTTTGCTATATAATTCACGATTAATATTATTTCCGAAAAAACTAAGTCCCATGGTCAGGTTCGTTCATTGTAGTAAAAATTTACCATTTTGGAGTTACTGAAATCAAGGATAGAGAAATTGCCCATGTATTCAAAGTAAATGATCAAAAATTGAATCTTTATCTAGGGAAAGGAAGAATTGGTCCTAAAGAACCTTTGACATTGGATCATCCTAATTAAGGGGATCTGGCATTGTCTGGCTAACGACAATAAACCAATTGTTACTTAGAAGGCAACATAAGCATTATTTTGTGATTTGATTGCTCATTTGTTTTTTTAATTTGTTTTAGTTTGCTTTTATATTATGTTGTGATGTATATGTAAATTTGAATTTAGTTCTTGTGATGATTTGCAATGAGAGTGTGCTTGAATAACTTTGAAAAATTATGAACCTCAAGATTTTTGACATGGGTGTCGCCTTACTCTGAAAATCAAAGGCCACCTTAGCACCGCATCGCCTATGATGGAAACCGAACGCTTATCTAGGGTATTAACGCACAACACTTACTAGAGCGACCCAGAACTGCTTCTTCGTACATCATCTATTTCTAAATCTATTTGAGTGTTGGCTTGCCCGGTGTGGAAACCTGACGCCCAAACCCACTTTACCTATTTTAGGCCCTCGATTGCTTTTAATCTTGCATTTCTTATACCTTACCCAACCAAACTCACCGAGAAGAAGAGAAGAGAAAGAAGATCCTAGAGCTTTCCATAGAATTTGAGGTAAGACTGCTTAGTTTTCTTTAATTTATCACATTCCTCGGTCGTTTCCACCTTTCTCCTCCAATCCTTTTTTATATCCATGGTATGTAAAATTAAGGGAAGGAAGAAATAAACCACATTTAATGCCAAGAAGTTCGCTAATATGGAAGCAGCAACAACTTCTTATTGGTATCAAAGAAACTTATTCATGAGAAAGGATTCCTTGAACCTGAAAAAAGGGTGGAAGGACTAATTGTAAGTCAGAAGTAGAAATAATTTTATAATGAGAATGACGTAGAGGTGCTTCCTATGATCCAAGAGTTTTATGCTAATGCATAAGAGCATAAGAATGAAAAAGTTTTTGTTAAGGGGAGGCAAGTAAATTTAACTCAGAAAAAATTAATGCTCTTTTTCACCTTCCCGATATTCTTAATGATGGTATTCCCTTTTCATGTCTTCTAATTCTGGTTTGACTAAACTATTGTATTCTTGACAAATATTCGTTGCTTGGCATTCCTGTGGCCAGAAACTATTCAATTTTCCTGCCTCTACTATGAATGCTGAGTCGAATGTGAGGCACTATTTTATTTCTACGAAACTTTTTTCCTTCGACTAACATGACTGAGAAGAGATGGGAGAGGGCTATGTTTAACTATCTCATCTAGAAGGAGAAGCCTATTGATCTCGGGGGTATTATTAATATGTTGATTCATAGCATCACTGAGGGGGTTTCTACAATTTGTATGGGGCATCCTGCTGTTTTTTACCCTGTGCTTAAAGGCTAGAGTAAAATTTGATGCTTGGGAGGAGCAGCTTCATCCTTTGAAGACTATCACAAAAAAGACCATCGGGACTTACAGTAAGATTTCTTTTAAGAGATGAGAGAGCTCAAGATCTGCACCTTCTCAACAACGACATTTCTCTTCCTCCTTCACCATCTTTCTGAGTAATTGAAATTCTCGGGCGATGACGTTGCAATTCTAAAATGGTAGCAGCATTATATGAGACAGGAGTTTAACTTTTCTGTTGTTCAGCACCTAGAGAGTGATTATTAGGAGCAAGCCTTCAATACCCTTACTGAGATAATCAAACATGGCCAGAAACAGGGGCCTAGCACCACCTTCTAGAAATCATGGTGATATTGTTGAACCCATCGAAGATGATGATGAGGATGATGAAAGCGACATCAGATCATTGAATTTTCTGATTATTTTACTATGGTTGCTTACAGGTTATGGTTTCTCTCTGTTATTCAATTTATGCTAATGTATATTTGGACATGTGTTGATGTGATGCAGGTTAAGTTGTGATGGATTTTATTTTTTTGTGAATTGAGATCTGAACTGTTATTTTCTTACCGTGTGATGTTTTATTATGTGATTAATTTACATCTTTATGGTTGTTATGTGTTGTGATGTCCATTACTAGGTGTGTTTTACATTTTTGTTGTGCTTATATATATACCATATATATATATATATATATATATACATATATATATATATATATATACATATATATATATATATATATATATTTATGCTTTCATATGTATTTTATGTTCTGTTATTACATATCTTCTTCTACCTGTTTAGTTCATTTCTCGGTCATGTTACTTGCATGTGTAGTGTAGAATAAATTTGGAGAAGGATTTTTGTGTAAAATTATGCCCTAAAGTGAAATAGATATGTGAATTTTATAATTTCATTAAAAATGATATATTTAACTATGGTTCAAAGTAGATTAATAGAAGATTAAGAAAATCAGTAGGGTAACACCAATCTTCAGTAAGTTTAAAAACTATTAATGATTCCCTAATAATTAACCTTTAACTTTTATTAATTACTCTTTTATATAAAAATTCCTAAACATTTAGACTAAGATCAACTAATTATAAATTAAAATATTAAAAATAGAAAATGTAATGACTAATCAATTCAAATAAGTTAATTTTTTTGTTAAAATCTCCTAAATTCCAATATTTTGAATCAAGTTAATAGAAAATTGGGACTTTGGCATAAGAAATAGTTGATATTCAAAAATCATTAAAGAAAAGTGTAACCAAACATAGTAACCCTATAGAAAATAAATAAATAAATAAATAAACAAAATCAAAATAAAAGGAAACTTTGAGAAAGTTATAGTGAAAATGAAAAGTATTTATGAGCTTTGGAGGAGAAACTTGAGATTAAGCTAGAAATAACAATGGGTACCAACCATCTTTCTTAAAGTCGGATAATCAAAAACCTCCTTGTAAATTCAGAATACGGTATTCAATGAGAAAATAACTCAATTAATGTTATTTGATTGATTAGTCAAACTGAATTATATATATTTGAGAGAATTTTATTTAAGTCAAACTTGTATAAGTGATTTAGGAAAAATTATATAGAATGTAAATTAATACAAGTCAAGTTATAAATTAAGAGTATTTAAAAAAAAATCAATCTTAAGAAGAGGTTTATAAACCCTGAATAATCAATTTACCTCAAAACTAAAGAACCTTGAAATCTTAAGTTTCAATCTACCATTAATTTTCAAAAATTCTAACTTCAGATATTTAACTACTCAAGGGCAACTAATGTTTAAGTTTTCGGAAATTTGATATGTATGAAATATGTGATGTTATCTCCAATACTTTTTTAGTTATTTATATTATTTCTATTTTTTTCTTGGGTGTTTTCAAATGTGCTTTGCAAGTTACATGTTGCATGTTAAAAATGGGAACTTTTAGAGAAAAAAAATGTTTGTAAGTCTCAGGCTACCCGATGCCCAAAGTGGAAAAACCAACATTGCCTACCCTTCCTTCGACCTAGGGAAACCGAGAGCACAGAAACCTGATGCTCAACCTAAGCAAGGCAGCACTTGATCCTTAAACAAGTGCAGAACCGAAAGGCCGAAGACCCACTGGGTGATTTTGACGATTCATTCATGTCATTTCGCATGGGATGGCTTAAATTTGTTATATCAAAAAAGTATGAAGGGAGGGGGGGGTAAACTTAGGGTCCGTTTGGGGCATCTTGTGTGTTTCAGGATAAGCAGTTTCGAATAAGCTGTATGCATTTAGTGGGTGATGCCCGCGGGAGTCGACCCGCTGCATGCATTTAGTGTAAAAACTCAAACGCAGTTTCGAATAAGCTGGCAAAACGCGCGAACCAAACGGTACGACGGCATTTTGAAAACGCTGCCCGCACTTATAAGCTGCCCCAAACGGACCCTTAATTTTCTTGTCTAAGTAGAGAACTCTAACCATAGTATGAGTCAACAACAACAACAACAAGCCTTATTCCCACTAAGTGGGGTTGGCTAACTAAGTGGGGTTGGCTACTAAGTGGGGTTGGCTACTTGAATCCTTTTTCTCCATTGTGTCATATTTTCATTTAATTCTAACATATTAAGATCATTTTTATACAATATGCCTAAGTCTTTTAGGTTACCTCTACCCTTCTTAACATCAGTCGAAATTAAAACATCTACTCTCCTAACCGAATCATCAGATGCTTGAAATTTAATTTGACCAAACCATCTGATACAACACTAATCTTGTCTGCCACTGGAGCTACAACAACCCTATCACGGATATATTCATTTCACATTTTGTCTCTAAGTATCAAACCACTCATCAACCAAAGCATTCTCATCTCAGCAGCACTTAACTTTATTTTATTCTTTACTTTTAAATGCCAACATTTTGCACCATTGAGCATTGCAGGTCTCACCACCATCTTATAAAAATTTCCTTTCAGTTTTAAGTCTAAGCGGTACTTTATACTTTTCTACCACACAATAGGCCTGAAGCATTCCTCCACTTCAACCAACCAACTTGAATTCTACAAATAACAATCCCATCTACATATCAATCACTTTGAACCATAGTATGTGTGAAGAGAAATTTAAGTGTGAGATTGTTAGAATAAGGAAGATTTGTTCTAATCAAATAAAAAGGATCTACGAATAATGTGCATCACTTGGGAACAAGTGTTGCAACATTTTTGGGTTTTATCTTTCTTACTTTTTATATTATTCATTTTATTTTGTTAATGCAAGTGATGCTTGCGTTTAAAATCATGTGTGCTACGTAATTTTTCCTCCCTTTGTTGGTTTTCTTGAAAATCTTGAGGAATTAATCTTTTGATTTTTCTAACTTTTAATTCATGAAGTTGTTGTTATAACATTTTGATCTTAATTTATATTCTAACGGGTCATTTGAATAGTTAAACTTAGTTATAATCTAGGTCCTATGGCCGTTGATTAGAAACTCAATTATGTTCAAACACAAGAGTTCAATGGAATACAAATATTGTTAGTAGATTCTTGCAAAGTAAGTGAGGACTGTGGATGCTGTGACTTCTTCTAGGGTTAGGACCACCTAAATATAATATGGCATTCTAATGCTTGTTATATCATAAAAAATAATAGGAAATAATAGGACCCGTTTGATAACTACAGTAGAGAAAAATCAATTGAAAGAATTTGGATTTCATAGAACCAATTCAAAAGAGACTCACAGTTGTTAGAAAACTCTACAGTAAACTTAAAATTTAATTTTGCAATTAGGATTAAACACTTTAAAATTCCGAAAATTTTCACTTTTCAAGCCAGACCAAAGAGTACCACACAAGAACTTTCACCTTCTTTGAACATTAATAAATTATTTACGGGATCGATACATGAACTAAAAAAATTAGTATTCTACTTGATCAACATGTATACTTGTGTGATTGACATGTACTTCACAGTCATAAACCCAAACGACATAAGACAAACAACATAACCGAAAGATTAGCAACCCCACTATTGAAACAACAAACACAAAAATAAAATCCAAATAACACCAAAACCAAATAACAAGAAACCGAAATAGCAATAAGCGAGCAAACCCTTGCACCAATTTGTAATTGCAAAGCCAAAGAACTGAAAAATCCAGAGGATAAGTTCTCAGCACAAGCCAACTCACTCATAAAAATCCTAGCTTCGAATTCACATATTAGAAGTGGTGAAGGAGAGGAAAGCACTTAGCCCAAGCTTCAACATCTTAATAACAACAAAAAAAAGAAAGATAAGTATATGAGAAGTTTAGCTTTCGATTTCCTTGGAGGAAACAAAAAAAATCGATGAACAAAAGCAATCAAAGAAGCGAGAGGGAGAAACAGAAAGGTAATGCAGGGACAATACGTCGAAACACGAGGAGAATGACGGCCCCGCAGGCAAAAGATGTGGCGTAGAAGCAGTCATATCCGCAATGCGTATTAGTGAACACCACCAAAAATAGCAAAAGCCCGTGGCACTGAAACATACCACTTCATAGATGACACCCCAAACAGACTCTTAGTCCAAGATTTTTCTAATTTGACCCTCAACTTTACATGATTTATCCAAAATGGTCCCTCGGGCAAAAATTCTACTATAAAATTGATATTATTTTAATCTGTTAATTATACAATGTTAATCACAATTTAGTCTTTGACAAATCACTTTGGATCAATTGCATAAGAATATGTTTTATGTACATATATAATCTTAATTTATTCAACTAAAAAAGCTTCAAAGTTTTTAAAAGCAATTGAACTCCAACATAATGTTGATCGTATCCTCATATCTATGTTATTTTCGTGCATCTTAAGAGTAAACTAATGTGCATTTATAATTTGAACTCAACAATAATATCTAATAAATTACAAATTTTGGAAGAATTAATTATAGCATTTAACTTGAATAAATAAATCATATAAAAGCTGGTGTGTTCCATAATGTAACTTTAATGAACAAATGTATGTATTGTGAAGTTCTGTAAGGATCTGCACAAAATGCATGAACTGAAATCCAGAAAAGATTACCTAAACAAGAGCTAAAAAATGACAACAATATAAATTAATCAATGACATAAAAGAAATTTGAATTTCAACATTATTACCTGCATTACAAGCATTTTGATATCTTAAATCAAAGGGCAATTTTCCCCCAACTTTACTCCCCATGATAAGATCTTTATCAACGGGATCAAACGAGCCTTTATCAAGTGATAAAAACACTGCAATTTGGTGCAGAGACTTTCCATAAGAAGTGTATATGGAGTGATAGCTACAAGAGAAAATATTTCAATTAAATGTTGAAATGTATTCATAAATTATTTAAAACCGAATTCTAAAAACTCACGGCTTTCTTCTCTTTTCATGCCCAGCATGAGCTTCAAATTTAGAAGCACTAAGCTGCAAATAAGGAAGTATTAGGCCTATTGATATTGACATCTTCTCCTGTAGATGAAATGAGATGAGAAAATCACCATAGAATTACAGCAGCTGCAGAGTATATTTTTTCCAAACTTATAACCTTCCAGAATTTCCTGCATGAAAGAGAGAATTTGTTGAAAGCCACAGAGTATGCCACTTGGAGCATGTTGACTAACTCCATACCTTTCCATGTGAATAATAAGACAATTTGGCTCCATCATTAAGCAATTCGAAAAGTTGCTGATGAAAATCCTGCTCCCTGATTTGTTAGAAAAGTAATCTAGATTGTGAAACAAAGCTATCAATCATTAGAATATGAGAAAAAAAAAAAAAAAAAGATGCCAGAAAAATCTAGGAGTAACATTTAAGGATAAACATGATAAACAACATGAAATGAATGAACCCCATCAAAAATACCTGTGCTTCATAGTCTTCCCGGCTCGCTTTGAGAAGCTAACCTTAGCATCATTTCCTAGAGGTAAGCTTAAGTTGTTCTCTGAAGCTGACAGCATTAACCTATAATTACAGACAAAAAAAACTTGTAAATTCAAAGATTTGAAATGTGAATGAAATTATACATATTAAAAGAATTGCAAAAATGTCAAATTTTACATAAGAAAAAAAGCATAAGACCAAAATGGAGGTAAAGAAATGGGAGCTACGTCAAAAAATTGAGGTTAGAAAGAATTTTATAAGGAAATCAATACCTGGCAATCCACCTTCCGGCTCAAACTTGGAATGTTTCAGTTCTACCAATGAGAAATTAAAGGTTTCAATTCTGAAATATAACAGACAAATTTTGACAACGAATCTATTATAATAGTGCTCTTCGATCCTTTGCAAAAATTATGCAAGGAGATGCTCACCAGGGTACATCACCTAACAATTTCCTATTTTTTAATAGCTGTTATTATGCATACCTAAGCATAAGTAGCCATTTACTTTTCATGAAAACCTGCTCTTATTTACTTTGATAGTGAGATTTCAGAACAATTCTTTTTTCCCCCCCTTTATTATAGGAAAACTTTCTCAGGGCCACCCCAGTTTGAGAATATACATAAATCGATGTCTGACTTTTATTCAAGTGATGGCCTTTCGGTTGGGCTTCTTGATCATCAACATTCTTATGAAATTATCTTTTGAGACGAATTACTATAGAACTTTCTCAAATCGACATTCTTGAGTGCCTAAAGACTGATCTTTAAGAAAATGGCTAGTAAAGAGGTAAGGACAAGCAACTTCATGTACGACAATGGCCAAACATGAGCGACCAAAAGAAGTGTGATCCTTGCGGCAAGGGCTTGGGATTAAAAGGCTAAAAGATTTCTTCTTCCTCCTCTACGGCTTGAATTATGGTAAGCTAAAACTTAATTTAAATTTCATTCGCTTTTCTCTTTTATGAAAACAATTGAATTTGAAACCCTAGAACTAGTTTATGTTCAAAGACAAATTGTTGGTAAAAAAAATTATAATGTTAAAAAGAGTAACCAAAGCATGAAATTTCCATTCGATTAAATCTAACAATTTTGGAAAATATTAAAGTTAATTTTATTTACAGATTTATGTATCTATATTATTAAGTTAAAATTAGAAAAATTAAAAGTATGTTTTAAAGTAGTAAACTAAGGGAAAAACTAGTAAAAAGGCTATGTTATCTGGAATCAAAATGTGTCAGCCATTAAATTAGAAAGTATAGAATTGAATGATGATTAACATATGTGAATAAATAAATATATATTAATTGAGTGGAACTGCAAATACAACAACAACAACAACAACAAAGCCTTAATCCCACTACATAGGGTCGGCTACATGAATCCTTTTTCTCAATTGCGTCCTATTTAGTGTCATATTTTCATTTAGTTCTAGTAAATTAAGATCATTTTTAATACAAAAAGCCTAAATCTTCCTAGGTCTACCTCTGCCTTTCTTAACACAAGTCGAATCTAAAACATTTACTCTCCTAATCAGATTATCAGATGGTCAACGTTTAATGTGACCAAACCATCTAAGACGACTTTCTCTAATTCTGTCCGTCACAGGAGCTACACCAACCTTATCACGGATATATTCATTTCGCAAATTGTCTCTAAGTGTAAAGCCACTCATCCACCTAATCATTCTCATCTCGGCAAAACTTAACTTATTATTATGCTTCTCTTTTAAAGGCCAACATTCAACGCCATAGAGCATTGCAGGTCTCACCGAAAATTTTCCTTTCAGTATAAGCGATACTTTTCTATCACACAAAAGGCCCGAAGCACTCCTCCACTTCAGCCAAGCAACTTGAATTCTACTATTAACATCCCCATCTATATCACCATCGCTTTCAACAACGGACCCAAGATATCTAAATCAATCACACCTTTTAATAATTTAATCACCCAAAGTCACAATTCTGTCACTAGAGCTATTACCACTAAAATTACGTTCCATGTATTCAGTTTTAGTTCTACTTAAATGAAGGCCTTTAGACTCCAATGTAGACCTCCATAATTCAAGTTTCTCTTGGGCTTTTTCTCTCGTTTTATCCAAGAGAAAGATATCATCAGCAAAAAACATACACCAAGGTACATCCTCCTATAGATGTCCAGTAAGATCATCCTAACTAAAGCAAAAAAAAATGGGCTTAAAGTCGATCACTGGTGTAATCCAACAGAAATAGGAAAATATTTGGTCAATCCTCCTTCAGTTTGAACACAAGTAACAACTCTAGTATAACAATCCTCCTTCAGTTTGAACACAAGTAACAGCTCTAGTATACATATCTTTAATGACTTGAATATAAGTCATATCAACACATTTCTTCTCGAGAACTCTCCAAAGGATATCTCTTGGAACCTTATCGTAAGCTTTTTCTAAATCAATAAAAATCAAATGTAGATTCTCCTTATTATCTCTGAACTTCTCCATCAAACCTCTCAATAAATGTATAGCTTCCATAGTAGACCTGCCAGGCATAAATCCAAATTGATTATGAGAAATTTTCGTGATGCATCTTAACCTATGTTCAATTACCCTCTCCCATAACTTTAAAGTATGACACATCAACTTAATTCCTCTATAATTTGTACACTCTTGTGCATCCCCTTTATTCTTAAAAATGGGGACCAAAATACTCTTCCTCCAATCCTCAGGCATCTTTGATTATGAGTGGAACTGCAAATGATAGAAATAAAAAACCAGGTTACAATAAAGAGAATTTGAGTATCACGTTAAGCATGAGTTGATTGAAATTGAAAAGTTAAATTTTTAATAATAATGATATGTTAAATGATGAATTAAAAATTTACAAACACTATGGACATGAACTTGAATAATAGTAGGAATCAATTAAATGCTAATCATAAAGTTGAATTAAAGAAAAGAAAAAATTAAACAATAAGACAATTTGTGTGTGTTGAATGCATGTATTCATGTATGAATGCATGTATTCATGTATGAATGCATGTATATCATTTAAATGAAATAGTTAACATTATCATAGCATATAATTTTGTGTTATTATATTTGTATAACGATAGAAATGGGTAACTATAATTCTATGTTAAACAATAAATTTGACTTCTTAAGTAAAATATTAATAAAACAAAAAGGGCATATCAATATAATTAAAAAAGAGTAAAATTTAAAGAAGATTTTTTATAAATTAATTAACATAAATATCTTATGTTCAAATATTTATGCGCATAATAATTAAGCTAATGGAAGCCACATTAATGGACTAATTTACAAGACATCTTCTGCGATTGAGGTGGGTAATTACACTTTTAAATTAATGTAATAACTTCTTTGCATTTAATTGACAGGGGTCATATTCCTTGTTCATATATTTACATGACCTGATATATTGTTATCAAACGCTAACTACAAAAAATTTATGTGAATTTCTGTTTTAAAAGAAAATGATTCTTCATATTAAAATAAATGAAGTATATGACTCCACTCTATGCTAACATTACTTATTGTAATACACAATATTTCCTGATAAAAATATAATGTATGCTAAGAAAATGCAAATAAAATAATTGTACATAAGAATGTTTTCATGTGCACATTGACAGATAAAATTTAACCACATATGATACCAGCTTCCCTAATATCTCTGCAAAAGTTTAAGAGGAAGAAATTGTGGGCCAAGGCGTTTTGACTTTAGCAAAGTAAGGCATAAGCCTTAAGATGTATCAAAGTGTATACCTTAAATCAATTAAAAAACACAAAAAATTAAAAATAATTTATATGATATAAATTATTGATCTATTAATTTAATTAATATCATAAAGACATAAAGCATAAATCTCAATATAAATGTTAATATAAAAAATAATAATAATAATAAAACGAGATTCAAGGTAAGCATTAACTTAAAATTTCAGTACATGTTAAGAATCAAGAACCAATCCAGCCTCATTCTCATTAGCATCAATTTTTGAATAATAATTATATGTAATAATGTCATCATCATATAAACTATCTCAAAGGGATCTTCCAAATCTTCTTCAATCACAATATATTTCCTCTGACTCCCTGTATCAATTAAATTAGATCTAACATAAATTAAAATAAATTAGTAAATTAAAAAAAATCCAATAATCATACTTAAATTATCTTTAAATAATTTGGAAGCATTGTATCAAATATATTAGAGATAAATATGATATAATATAATAAATACTAAAAATACAATATAATATAATATAATATAAATCCTTTATTAATCCGATTGAGGTACCAAGTCAAGCACCTCAAGACGTACACTTCAAACAACAAACCATAAGCCTCATTGATGATAAAGAGGCTTAAACTTTCAGGAGTTTTTTGTACGCCTTAATTTAAGACATACCTAAATTTTATGCCTTAAAGACTTTTTTAAACAACAGTCTCTACACATTGATTATCTTCCACCAATAAAAAAAATAGAAGCGCACTCCATTATGTCAACAAAAGATGTATCGATTAAGAGTTAGCTAGTGTCTTTCTACCTCAAACAATAGTGGACATGATCTACACCCTACCATGTTAATGAGGGGTGTACGACCACAAGTGACTAAGTTTTATGAATAGAAGTTACTTGCGAGATGGATATGTTAAGAATTTAGGTACAAGTTAAAATACGAAAAGCAATATATGTTCAAACTCTTAATAGTTGAATCATTGATATGATTAATAATTATACATTTCTTTAATTGTTATGTAACATCTATGATCATATGCAAAAGATAAGCACACTTAATGATTTTCATGCAATAGCATAATGATGAATAGCATCCATCTTTTTTTAGTTGCTATGATTTAAAAATATAAGATGCCCACTAAGTTATGAATATAACTCGCTCATGTTATTTCATAAATCAATAAGAAAAAAATTATAGGATATGAATAAGTAAAAAGAGTTCGTGATGTGGAGCTACAAGTAACAAGTATTTAAAATTTTTTGATATTGAAATAAATATATTAGATCTATTGTTATTTGGAATAGAATTTATTTTGTGGTGTAGTAGTCTTTTTAATGTATTAGAAGTTGTTAATGAAAGAAACTGTATCATAATTTATTTTTTAAAACCTTTATTTTAAAACTCTATCCGATTGTTTGTTCCTGCTTTAATATTGCAAAATGTCAGGTCGGCTTGTAACAAGAGAATTATCAAATCCAACGTTGAATTAAGTAGTACTAATCACAATGAAAGATCAATTACAATGATCAATGATATTTAGAAGGCATAGTTAGACATTATGTAAAATCTAATTAGGATTACAACCTATTTCTATGAATAGTTTGTGCCTTATTCTACGAAGAGGCGGATGCAAGATAAATTAATGAAATACATATAAAAAGATCAATATGTAATGGAATATAAGGCGGAGGTATGCCCGCGATCGATTCATAATGCTTTAGAAAATTGTCATAGATTATTATCAAAATAATGAGATGAGATTAGGAAATCATTAGATCCCTTAGGGAGTAATTATTCTATACTTGTATAGACAAGACATTTAAAAGAGTAGAAATTATTTTTCAAAGTGCCTAAGTATAAACATTTGCATAAAAGAAAGAGCACTGAAGAGAATGTGCATGCTACACAGTTTGAAGGATGTAACACTAGTGTGGTTAAACTAACACCCAATTCTTTAAAATTATGTCAAAGACCAAATGAGCTCCAAATGACACCACTTGATTGTCAAAATGAACTTCAAATCATGATGATACCAACAACTCCAAAAACACTAAATTCCATGCACGATAGAGTTCAAAATTGGCCAAATCAGCCTGAACTAGCATGATTGGTCTAAGTCATCCAGCTCCCAAGCATGTAGCTTGGAGGGGATGGTTGTGTCCACGTTTAGTGGCGAGAGGGTCTAAAGACCATGTCGAGCATTTATATGTCATGATCATCCATAGATGATGTTCAATTATGATAAGTTATGCTAAATACTACGCAATTTGATGGATAAGTACTTTATATTTTTTAAATATTATGTTTATGGTGAATATTTTCTCAAGAAGAATATTAAAAAAAAAAAGTAGCCTATGGTCGATTCTGAGCAACACCAAATTTGATCAATAAACCTTCTTAGAATTATTCTCTTATGTCCGACAATCAAAATTTCAACGGTCAACTTTGTTTGATATTATCATTAAAGTTTTACAGGATGGAGCAAACTCAAAAGCGGCTACGTGGGGCTACATGACCCAGCACAGATGCAGACAATAATTAGAGCAACACGATTACATGAGACACATGATAAGCTGCATACGGATGACTGCAGCTAAGGCAAAAAAAGGACCATATTTATTTCATAAATAAGTATTTCTACCTGGACTTCAAGCTTGCACTTTTTCCGATCATTTAAGTGTTCTACCATGCAACCAAATTTTCTTTTCATGTTTATATAAAACCTAAATGCACTTCATAAACAATGAGACTGCAAGATTTTTAATTAACATTAATATCAATATCCTATTTCACCATAATTTAGTTGTAAGTGTCTAAAATCTAAAGTGCCCCAATTTTTTCCTTATTTTAATATAAAACTTCGCAAGTGAATGGCCGGGACATTTTGCTAGTTATAACACAAATATAAAAGTATTTTCATAAACAAGTAGCCATATAAAAATCAACTCATATCAGGATCTTGCTCAGGTCACATAAGGCTGGGACATTCATAAGTCATAATTTGAAGAAGGTTCATCAAATAATTTGCCCAAAGAGACTATAAAACATCCATGGTGATGTTTCTTGAAGTTAAAAATTAACCGCCTACAATGAAACAAAACAGCAAAAGGGCATTTACATACATAGGACACGATTCTTAGGTATTTACATAGTTCACACCTAAAATTTCATATTAACACACATAGTATTCAAATCTTTAATATCACATAAAAAATAGCACTATTATCAATTTTTTAAATTAAGTATACCTATTCATGCATAGGTTTAGGCACCAGAGTGTTACATAT
>NW_018164879.1:288590-295092 GCF_001263595.1 Phalaenopsis equestris
TCAGCAGGAGGTCTGTTATGAGGCAATATATTTGCGGCCAAATTTGCTCCATCCTCACAACTTGTGCTTTGACTGTTAATCTCTTTTTTACGAAATGATTCTACAAATGAATAGATTTATGAAAAATGAAAAAAAATTGACATCTAAGAAAACATTGAAATGGGAATTAACATACAAAATGAAGAAAATATTACCTTTCGATAGACAACCAATCATCCTCTGAATCAATTCACCTGGCGACAATCCAAAAACTTTCCAAAATTCTTTACCTAACGCATAGAGAGCTGACTTGCCGTTCATACTATAAGTCCCTCCATGTTTTTCAAAATTTATTGAGAAGAGCACCTAAACAAACAACAAAAATTCAACCAAAGGATGCTTCATAACTGTGAAAAGTTGAGAAGTTCGGCTCCTCTTCGTGGTAGGCCGGCCAGTTGCTTCACAAAATCATGGAAAGATTTAATTAGGGATATCTTTGGAAACATCTTTTTTAGTTTTATTCCCTTCCTATTTTATGTTTCTTTATTTTTGTAGAACATCTTTTTTAGTTTTATTCCCTTCCTATTTTATATTTCTTTATTTTTTTATTTCAAAATTACTTTCTTTCCTAATTTAGACTAAATATATTCAGTAAGTTTGTAAATTAGGATGGATTGGTTTCACTATATATATGTACACTACATGTGAACAATGAAATTAAGTAAACTTTTCCTTCCCAAGAAATTCTACATGGTATCAAAGATCAATGTTCGATTTCTACGGGATTAAGGCATCTTTCATTGACCAACTTCGACTGGATTGCTCGTTTGCATCCTTCGTCTTTCTGCATTGATCGGCGAACACTTTGACTGAATCGGCATTGTTTCCTGCTTCGACTGAATTGGTTGTTTGAATCATTAGTTTGTTTGCATCATATGTGGTGCCTGCATAACATACCTTATCAATCTAATGTCTAGTAGGTTCTAAACTTTAAAACACCGTTTCATGTTTTGATGGTTATATATCCTCACAACTGAGATTTCTCTTCTGCCATACAACGTAGAATTTCTGGGTTATCCTTAGTTCATATTCATTCCCAAAATCGCACAAAATTTGACCCTGAATCTATCTAGAGTATTTGCCCTAGATATGTCTTCAATAAAAAGCGATGTAGTGTTACTCTCCTATTACCAAAAAAATAAAACTACATGAATATCAATTTTTTTTTAAATCAATCATATTACCCCAAATATAATGTTCAGGTGAAGAGTGCAAATGAACATCAATTTCGAGATGCATTTGATGACACATATACAGCCTCACTCTCTACTCCAACTAGCCCTCCTATCCTAATTGAGGATGTCCAACCAACCCAACCTGAAGTCCATAATAAAAAACTTTGTGTGAACACAAGAAGGAAAAAAAACCTCGAGCAAGTGGAAGACAACTAACAAGAACATAACTGCTCAAACCATAACCCGACTCCACATTCACCTAAACTTTTGGGTTATGAGTCTAGAACTCATGAGTTATCTCCTTCCTCTTCTAATATTAGTGATAAGAAAAGCTGCTTTAGATATCCAGTTAAGGAGTACATAGGCTATGAGAAGCTATTCTCATCCTACAAAATTTTTAATTCTAAAATTGATAATGTGCAGATTCCTAAATTTATTCATGAACCTCTTGAGAATTCATAATGAATGAAAGCAATTGAAAAGGAGATTCAAGCACTGAAGCATAATGACACATGGATTCTAACTAAACTCCCTCAAGATAAGTAGTCAGTTGGATAAAAATGGGTGCTCAATATGAAATACAAAACTAATAAGGTTATGGAGAGATTTAAAGTCAAACTTGTTGAAAAATGTTTCACTCAAGCCTATAAGATTAACTATCAAGAGACCTTTACACCAGTTGTCAAAAAAAACACTATCAAAATTCTTCTTTCAGTACCAGTTAATAAGGAAAGAGGGTTGTATCAACATGACATAAAAATATGTTCTTAAACGGAGATCTGGAACAAATGTATATGAAAATACCACTAGGACATGAGAATAATTCCAACAAACACCTAGTATGCTAACTCAAGAAGTATCTCTATATGCTTAAGCAATCACCAAGAGTGCAGTTTTAAAGATTTGTTAAAACTATGAGATGAATATTCTCAAGGTCAAGCTCAATACCACTAGGACATGAGAATAATTCCAACAAACATCTAGTATGCTAACTCAAGAAATATCTCTATATGCTTAAGCAATCACCAAGGGTGCACTTTTAAAGATTTGTTAAAACTATGAGATGAATATCATAATTTGGTCATAAAACACACTTAGGAATATAAATTATTGTACTAATAGTATATGTGGATGATATAATTCTTACTGATGATGATAAAGGGAAGCTTGTCAATGCAAATAAATGTTTGTCATTAAGTTTGAAATCAATGATCAAGAAACAATGTGATATTTTCTAGATATTGTAGCAAAATCATGAAACCCCTCAAATCAACATTGATAGCTAGCAAGGTCCAAGAAAAGCATCATTATATTACTGATACCGAAGTTCACCCACAACATGATAAGAAAATAGATTTTTATAACTCAAACACAATAGGGTTATAATCAAAACTCAACATGAAAGAAAAATACATTAAAAATCTCCTACTAGGGCTAAGCGGGACAGCTATGGTGAGGTGGTTTGGGTAATTGGTGGCACCCTGGAAGTGGGTAGGTAGGTGGCGATTTGGCGCAACAAGTAGGAGAGGGGTTACGGTTGAAGCTGACAGCATGCGTGGGTTTGGCAATGGAAGTAAGGAGTCATGGCCTGTGAGGGATTGTGTGTTGGAGGGTGAAGGGAAGGTGCAGTTAGCAGCAGCAACAGGGTCGGCGGTCGAGTAGTAACAGCTAAATCAGCAAGAGCTATGGTGGCTTGCGACTGGAACACGGAGCAAGTGATATGAATAAGGATAACTATCCCCACAGGAGCAATCTATAGTCGGAGCACCCTCAAACCCTTCGAAAAGATTAACACCTCTAACGAGCTACAACTGAAGCACCTTCTCGTCTTCGTATATAGCCCTAGACAGAAAGACAGTCATTGACGACAAGCTAGACAGAAATCTTAAAAGCAAAAAAAAAAAAAAAATCTAAACAGAACATAACATCTATATATAATATAAGATAACAAGAAGGGGGAAGGGGGGGAGAGAGGGAGAGGCGTCAGCATCCTCCAGTTCTAATTAGGGTCGGTCAGTTCAGCCTCCCTGCTTAACCAGTCATTGAACACAAACTAGACAGAAATCTTAAAAGCAAAAAAAAAAAAAAAATCTAAACAGAACATAACATCTATATATAATATAAGATAACAAGAAGGGGGAAGGGGGGGAGAGAGGGAGAGGCGTCAGCATCCTCCAGTTCTAATTAGGGTCGGTCAGTTCAGCCTCCCTGCTTAACTGGCAGACCCATTGTTGAATCGTTGGTCGGTTCAGTCCTAGCCCCTGCATCGATCTCTTGAGGTTGTGAAAGTTTTGACTTCATTCTTCAAATCTTCTAGTTCTTCGTATGCGGTCCTGGCAAATGAATCTCATTGTTGGTTGCACTATCTCCCAAAATAATCCAAGGTCGACTTAACATGATCTTACGTGGGTGAAACCTGAGCCTCCCCGAATTGTGACGGCCATGGTGGTAAGATATCCATCGTGTGGTCTTTAAACATTTTCGTGACTTCCCTGTGTCTGGAATAAGTGTCTCGATCCTATCATCCTTTATTATCGCAAAAAATTATTCCCACTGATGTTTCTCTACCGGCAAAGGCACTTGTAATCTCGGACTCCGCAGAAGGTAGGATGATGTGCTTCCCCTCTATATGAAGGAGTGGGTGTTTTTAAACCCATCGTGCTGAGTTTTAAGGTCGACTTGTCACGGTCTCCATAACAACAGCTGGCAAGCATTCATAGGTACCACGTCGCACCACACTAAATCATGAAGTTGTCTTCCAATCGAGTACTCCACTAGTGTCTATCAATGTTGGTCATGTTCTCCTTCAGTCGTATCAAAGAATACGACTGAGAATGTCTCCAAGTCTTAAGGTTCAATTTCTCCACCATCTACATAGACGTCACATTCTTGCTGCTCATTCGATCGATGAAGACTGCATGTATTTCCGTTCACAAAACAATGGGTGTAGAATACGTTGTGGTGACGCCACTGCGGATCACTCATATCCTTAATTTGTAGGACCCGTCGAAATACGAGCACCCCGCGATCATCAGGTGGAAGAACACACAACTCACATTGTTCTTCAACTGCCTCCACGTTGCTAACCTCCTGCACTGCGCCCTACTCAGAAAAAGAGAACTCCACTCTTCAGGCAACTAGAAGCGATGTGCCCAAATCCATGGCATCTAAAACATTTTCGAGTAGAGATTGTAGTGTGTTATTTTTTTCGGGGGATGGCATCTAAAACATTTTCGAGTAGAGATTGTAGTAAGTGTGTTATTTTTTTCGGGGTTCTTTTCACTAGGGATGGCTTTGTCCTTATCCAAACCAATTTTCACAACCCCCCGAGGCATGCTCTTGTTGGTGACACCAACTGCAGGTGGTTGCCTAACTGATGGTGGTTGTGTGCTCTATCTCTATTGTCTCTCCATCTTCAGGGCAAAGGTCTGGACATCTTTGAGTGAACGGTAAGATTTTAGCTGCAAAACGTTGTTGATAGCGGGCATCCCGTTGTTGATAGCGTGCATCCGGCTACCCAGATATCGAGTTATGAAATATTCCTCTGGCTCAACCAACTCACACTTCATCTGCAACCAATTAAATTGCATTATGAACTGCTCCACTTATATATATCTCTGTCGTGGGTGAAGTCTCAAAAACATATCATGTCGGGTAATGTGGAGGTAGGTATTTTTTCTGTATTGTTTTCCTCATCTTATCTCACTTAGTAATCTTATTGTTGTTTTATCTTCCTCCGCCTCTGCAAGTTGTCTCACCACAAAGAGATGTTTTTCCTCAATTTGATGGCTGCTAATTTTACCCTTTTATCTTCTGGCACATCTTTGCACTCGAAGGTTCTTTTAACTGGCTGCAGCCAGTCGAAAAAGTCATCAAGATCCATACTCAAAGTCCTTGTGTCATCCATCTGCGACATCCTTTCTCGGCCTCCTTTAATATTGGATTCCAAAACGAGTAGGCTCTCGTTTTTTTCACCCCTTCGACTTTCCCTATCACGATCGAACGCAATTTCTCCTTGATTTCATCATCAATGTTTGTAAGCCTCTGTTGAAGTCGATAGATCTCTCGTTGTATCTCTACTCGGGTAAATTCAGGCATGTATCTCCTAAGTTGCATGGCTAGGGATTAATGTTAGGAAGTGAAAGAGGGTGTAAAAATTGATTTAGGGTTGGTGATTTTGAAAATCAAGAAGGAAAAATTAGGATTAGGCCAAAATTTATCTATAGTTTGGAATATGAAAGAAATTTTTGGCGGAGATGTTATGGGGTGGAGCAGATGCTAGAAAAATCTTGGATAGATTTAGAGTTAAATTAACTCTGATACCAATTGAAATCGGAGTTCAGCCAAAACCTGATAGAAAGACAGATTTTTATTACTCAAACACAATGAGGTTACAATTCGAAAAGCAAAAGAAAATACAACACAATATGAATCTCCGACTAGGGCAAAGCGTAAAAACCAGTGGACAATGGTTGTGAGGGGTTTTGGTAATTGGTGGTAGGCTAGAAGTGGATAAGTAGGTGGCAGTTTGGGGCAACAAGAAGGAGAGGGGGTTAGAATTGAAGCTAGCAGTAGTCGTGGGTTTGGCAATGGAAGTGAGGAGTCACGGCCAATGTGAGGTTGTGTGTTGGAGGGGAGGGGAAAGTGTAGTTAGCAACAACAGGGTTGGTGGTCGAGTAATGGTGGCTAGATCAGCAAGAGGGATGGAGGGCTTTGGCTGGAACAAGGAGCAGGGAAGGGAGTGGTGCGCAGGTGGTGGGGGGAAAACAACGAGCAGGTGAGGGGAACAAGGATAACTATCCCCACGGGAGCAAGCTACAGCCCGAGAACCCCTCAAACCTTGGAGAAGATCACCACCTTGGATGAGTTACAGCCAGAGCACCTTCTTATCTTCAAATAGAGCCCTAAACGGGAAAACAGCTATCGATGGCAAGCTAGACCGAAATCACAAAAGCAAAGAATAACTAAGCCTAAAGAGAACATAGCATTTATATAAAATTGAAGATAACTAGGAGGGGGAAGAAGCGATGGTAGCTCCCATCCCAAATTAAGTCGTTCAGTTCAGCCTCCCTGCTGAGTCGGAGCCCTACTGTTGAACCATTGGTCAGTTCAACCCTATCCCCTGTGTCAATCACAAAAGAAATACATCCTAGATCAACAAAAGGAGATGGGCATGATTGGATGCAATCTTGTTGACACTCTAATGAATCCCAACAAGTCTACTAAGAAGAAGAAAATACATTTATGGTTAAAGGAATATATCAAAGATTGGTAGAAAAACTCATTTA
>NW_018164879.1:295192-317759 GCF_001263595.1 Phalaenopsis equestris
TTAAGCGGTATGCATGTAAATGCCCCATTAAAGTACTATCAGAAACTTAAAAGAAGAAGAAACAGAAAGTAAGAAAGATTAAGGAAAATTAATCCATCCTCTAATAAGAAAGAAGCATCAAACGGATGAATATGGCACAATCAAATAAAACAAACCAAAGTTTAATAAAACTAAAAGAAAAGCGATTACTTACATAGTTCTCAGAGTTTACTAGAAAACTTGGTAGGAACCGAAAAACTTGGGTCTATCATTTAAATTATGGCATTTGCATACACACCACTCCATTTCTATGTATTTACATATCTAACACCTAAACTTTATTTTTTACATCTACATCACCCAAATCTTTCATATCACATTAAAAGTATCACTATTTTAATTTTAAAAAAATGAAATACAGCTTTCATGCATTTGGTAAGGTGGCATATATGTAAAAATTGAATTTTAGGTGATAGATAAGTAAATACTTAAGAATTAAATGGTTTATGTAAATCTTCCTTTAAATTATAGCTCTTTGAACAATTTCTTTGCATGAAATGAATATAAAATGCTAAGATAAGCAACTTTATCTCATCAAGCGAAGAAGAGGAATAAGGAAATAAAGAAAAAGTAATTAAATGTTAACCAAACATAGTCGACAATCACCCAAAAAAATGGTACAAAAGGGTCCTTGGGTAAAAAGCTTTCCTTATTTAGTAATATGAAAGTAAGTAAAGTGAATTCCTCCTAGAATGATACCTATGATTGGGGATCTGATGATAAAGAAGACAGTCAATCCAATTTGGGCATCAAGTTATAATCGGACCAGGAAAAGATCATGTTCATTAAAGTTTCAATGGACTAATTTTTTGAACGAGATAGTCATCGATATTTGTTCTCACATCACGTCATACAGATTTAAGAAAAAGTTGCCAAAGAGATCATAGGCATAACTGGATTATCAATCAAACATCATATAAGAGAAATCAAGGCCCTGAAAGCTGAAAATTTGGATTTAATTCAACTTACAATGGGATAAAGTTATGTTAAATTCTTAAATTTGCTTGGATAAGCTTGTTCTTTGAATTCAAGGTTAGGATAAGTCTTGCTAGAATTATATTTAGTTTGAAGTTATCTATTTTTTTATTTGAAGATAGAATTACTTATATTAGGGGTTCATTTTGGAATTAATTTCTTTCTATTGTAGAGTTGATTTAAGATGGATAAATTTTGTTTTAAAATTAATCTATATCAAAATTGTCTATAAATGGGCCTGAAATCCCATAAATTCAATTGGAAATATCTCCACAAGTACTTTGTTTTCCTTTTCTATTTCCTCTCTAGTTGAACTCCCCAGAACCTATTGTTCTAAGCACTATGGCCAAATCCAAAACTCCATTTCCAATCTCAAGAGCCAAAATATGCCAGGCCTTTATGTAAATACTTAAAGCATGTCAAAATTAAAAAAAAAATTGCATTCTATCTAATTCAGGAAATAAATTTGCAATGATCTTTTCCATTAAAATTTATATGTTTTTAAACTCATATACAATTAATATAGTAAAAAGTCATCATACTATTATACCCAATCATTTATGATTAAAAGATTAGAAGTATGCGAGCGAGCACATATTTGAAATATTATAAATTTGCTAACATTTTATTAAAACGTTATTATTTAGAAATTAATTTTTAGTACTTATAAGTTATATATTGATGCACACAATTGATTAGTGTGTTTATAATGAATGGCATGCATTTAAATGTTCAATGATGAATAAAATGCAATAAACTTTAAAAAAATATATTATATGATGTAGGATAAGTTGATGACTATATGTTATCATCTCTATAGATAGGGCAACAGACTTATGAGGCGACCCCTACAAAAGAAAACTCATCAACTTCTTTTGATTGTTTCGAGAGGTAGTTCAAGAGTAACAATACTGGGTTACACCAAGGCTCTATTAAATTTTAAAATGTTAGCCTATAAGCTTCGTTACAGACATATGACTCTATAATATGCGCTATGCATTAGGGGCGAATTTTTCCCTCAGGACTCCGGACGGTTCTCTACATCCGCAGTCCATTTAAATTCGGTCACGTGGTCCCGCATTTCCACATAATCAAAAAATAATAATAATAATAACGCCGCGCTGAAGCCCGACCCGGCCCGATGTCCCCGCGCCTTTTTGAGTATCACGCCTTTTAGTGTGAATTTTTCCCTCAGAACTCCGGACAGTTCTCTACGTCCGCAGTCCATTTAAATTCGGCCACGTGATCTCGCATTTCCACATAATCAAAAAATAATAACAATAATAACGCCGCGCTGAAGCCCGACCCGGCCCGATGTCCCCGCGCCTTTTTGAGTATCACGCCTTTTAGTGTGAATTTTTCCCTCAGAACTCCGGACAGTTCTCTACGTCCGCAGTCCATTTAAATTCAGCCACGTAGTCCGGCATTTCCACTTAATCAAAAAATAAATAAATAAATAACGTCGTGCTTAAGCCCGACCATACCCAATGTCCCCGTGCCTTTCGAGTATCCGCCCTTTTGTATTATCTTGCATTTTTGGCGTCTTCCCTCCTTTTTGGATTTGTACGCCGCAACCCCCAGAAACTTCTACTCTTCCATTTACAGTAGAAAAATAGGGTTTCAAAAAACATTTTTTTTTTGCTCTGTTCGGGTTTAGTCATCGCAGTACTACAATCACTTTGCTGCTTTGATGGAGATAGATTTTATAGATTTCTCTCTTAATGAATAAACATGGAGCATGGATTACGAAAACAATGTCAACACATTTGGAACGGATGTGAGATTTCTTGCTTAACTGAACCCGTTTTCCAGTTTTTTCTTGGATTGTCGTAAGTTTATTTTTGGATTATTTTGTGGTTAGGGATTAGTTATCTGCGGGTTATTTTGAATAAATGTTCAATAATCTGAAAATAATCCAACAATAACAGAAAATAACCTAACAATAAATTTTAGGGTTAGTTGCATTTTTTTTTTTACACTTATTTTGAGGGTTATTATGTTATTTTTAATTATTTGTGGCTTATTGTTGAAGAAATACTTAATCACCCGATAATAACCCAAGAATAACCTAAAGAAAATCTTTTTTATCTGCATATATTGGGGTTATTTTGAGGTTATTTTAGGGTTAAGTCCTTTTACTTTTACACTTATTTGAGCGTTATTATCATGTTATTTTGGAATTATTTGCGAGTTATTGTTGAAGAAATACCTAATAACCCTATAATAACCCAACAATAACCCAAGAATAACCTAAAAAAATCCTTCTTATCTACATATATTTGAATTATTTTGAGATTATTTTAGGGTTATTTTAATTTTCTTTACACTTATTTGAGGATTATTATCATGTTATTTTGAAATTATTTGCGGGTTATTGTTGAAGAAATACATAATAACCCAACAATAACCCAAGAATAACCTAAAAAAAATCCTTCTTATCTGCATATCTGACTATCTCTGTGGTATAATTCAAATTTGTAGTTATCTGAGTCAGGAAATGATTGTAATGATTCAATTGTTCATAGTTTTCTTAATACTATTGTTCATAATGAGGTAGAGGCTTACGAACACTATTGCGTTTATGCACATCATGTTGGTTTCACTGTTCGCAAGGACCACAGCAGTTACTGGGCTAAATTCAGGCAAATTAAGTCGAAGGATTATATTTGTGGAAAAGCAGGTCATAAGAGAGAATCACAGGTTGTCAATACGGTGAAATACAGAAAAACGGAAACAAGGACTGGGCGTCAAGCAATGGTTCGCTATGTTGTTGATGTTGATGGCACTGAACAATAAAGAAATTTGTCAAAAGTCATAACCTTTCCTTGGCGGAATCCGGTGACAAGCACCTTCTACATTCCAGTCGGAAGATTAGCGAGTTAGATGCAGATTTGCTGAGATCAATGATAGGTTCAAGGATTAGAGCAGCGGATGCATTTAATTTCCTTGCTCAGAGGTTGGAGGAGTTAAAAACTTGGAGTGTACGAGGCATGATGCCTACAACTTTATTCAAAGGGAAAGAAGAAGTAGAATTGAACAAGGTGATGCAAACACTCTCTTACAATTATTCATGGAGCGACAAACTGAGGATAACATGTTAGCGTGGGACCTTCAAAGTGATGAGAAGGGCAAACTTAGAAGTTTTTTCTAGAGTGGTGGGTCTTGCAGGCTTGATTAATTGCAGGCTTCATTATGATTGTTTTGGGGATGTCGTCATTTTCGACACTAGATACCGTTTGAATAAGTATAATTTATGTTATGCTAAGGATAATTTATGTTATGCTCCTTTTGTAGGGATTAACCACCATCGGCAAAACATTCTCTTCGGATTTGATTTTTTGTCTGACGAGACGATAGAATCCTTCAAGCGGTTATTTGAATAATGAATGATAAGCATCCAATTACAACTTTTACAAATCAAGATCAAGCGATGTCAAGTCATTGATGATTGTTGTCCACACACAAGATATAAATATGTCAATGACATATCTACAAGAAATTTTCATTGCAAGTTCATTGCGTTTTGGCGTACAAGAGCGTTAACAATCTATTTTACAAATGCATGAGAAAGTGTGAGGAAGTGTGATTTCGAAGAAGAGTTTGAAGGTATTGGGCTATAATGATTGAGCGAGGAAATCTACACAACAACGTGTGGCTAAATTCATTGTATCATATAAGACATAAATGGTCAACAACATTTAATAAAGAAATATTCAGAATGAGAATATTATCTACGCAGAGAAGTGAGTCCACAAATAATGTATGTCATGGTGCATCTAAGCTCACTAGTTGTTTTCTAGGGTCTTAAAAAAATATCAAATCTTAGAGAAGGAACGAGAAGGATGAAGACTTCAAAAGCTCTCAGAATGTTATTACACCAGTGGTTAAAACAAGTCCAGTGTTGAGGCAAGTTGCTACATATTACACCCGGAAGCTCTACTCCATATTTGATGAAGAGTTACTGCATGGGCTATGTGGATTAACAGTTGATTTCTCAGTTGATAGTTCATCTGAATTCTATGTTAAGAATTTGGATAATCGGGAGACGAGTAGAGTCTGGATTGTTACAATTGACAGGGTTAAATGCGAGATCACCTGCAATTGCAAGAAATTTGAAATGATGAGATTGTTTTGCGCTCACTCTCTAAGCGTTCTTAATGCGATAAATTTAACAAAGATTCCCGAGAAATATTTGTTATTGCGATAGTCTGCTAAGGCAAAAAAACATCTATAATAGTTTTGGATACAAACGTATGAAGGACTCTCAAATGTCCAGCCTCAAATATCCGGTAGAACTTTCAGTGGAATCTTATTTTGGTCACACACTCAGAAATTTGTCTACCAACTAATTAATAAAGCAGAAGAAAATGAACGCGCTGAGACATATGTTGGAATCATTAAAAACAATATTTGTAGATGTTGAGGATAAATTAGATAGGAAAGATCCTAAACCAAATAAAAAAACTAAAAAATGAAAATCACATAACAGAGAGTGCAATGTGAATAATCCCGCAAAAAATGAGACCTAAATGTATATCCAACGCGAGGTTGAAAGAATACTAGGAAAAAAACAAGAGAGCTAAGAGTATGTATACATTTCTTATATTTATTATTCTACGGAACATTAATTTTTTTTAACTTGAACCACTGTATGTAGGAAATGATCAAGAAGCATACACGAGCAAAGAACCGCAAATCCATTACGATGCAAATATGATTGCAGTGTCACAATCTCTAAGTCAGGTATGAAACCAAAATCTCACACTACTATTCTGGTTTTACATTAAAATATGGTCATTAACATTCTTTTCTATTTACAACAGAAAAATGTCACACCGGAGTCAACATACACCTCAATTCTAAATTCTGATGCATTTCATTAGTGAGATCTAAGCCAATTGAGACAAACACCTTCGATACTTGATTTGCAAGATGAAGACAATAGATTTATATGTAATATGATCATTTTTATTAACAGAACAATGAACGCTTACATTATGATTGTTTTGATATGTTTGTTATGTGTACTGTACTATATAAATTTGTGACGAATCCAATGTAATGAACCTAGCAATAATCGTATAGTAATCCTGTAATAGTACCTCGACAATAATCCAACAATAATCTGGCCAAAAACTCATCAATAACCTAACAATACCCTAATAATAAACCAGCAATAACCTGACAAAAAACCTAGGAAAAAACCCAATAATAACCCAGCAATAACGAAGCAATAACCCAGCAATAATCCAACAATAATCTGGTCATAACCCACAGTAATCCCTAATTAGAAAAGAAATAACCCAACAATAACTCATCTATAACCTAACAATTAGGGGAACATCACTTTGGCTATTTTTAGGTTATAACTGGGTTATTGATAGGTTATTTACCAATATACCGTCAATAACTTAACAAAACCCCAACAATAACCTAAAAATAACCTGAAAATAACATAATAATACCTGACAATTGTCTAGCAATACTCAAGCCCTAACCTAAGAACAACCTGAAAAATAACTTAGCTATACCACAGCGATAACCTAGGTTTTTTTCAGGTTATTTCAAGGGAATTTTTAGGTTATTATTAGGTTATTTTCAGGTTATTTCTATAGTATTTTCAAATTATTGCTAGGGAATTTTCAAGTTATTGCTAGGTTATTTTCAGGTTATTTCTATGGTATTTTCATATTATTGTCAGGGTATTTTCAGGTTATTTCTATGATATTTTCAAATTATTTCTATGGTATTTTTAGATTTTTGCTATGGTATTTTCAGATTATTGTCATGGTATTTTCAGATTATTACCAGTGTATTTTCAGCTTTATACATAAGTCCGTAAATACAAAATCATATACACTAATAATTTAGTGCAACAGAACAGATAATCATACAGACATTCACCAAATAATTCAATCATATTTATCATCCGAATAATTCAATCATTGACAAAATCAAATCAATCATATTTATCAACAGGTTACTATCAGCGTTTCAAACATATTTACAGAAAAGTACAGTTATAGAAACATCATCCAAACAATTTATATCTACATATTTCATATGCAAGTTTTGTCCTAAACCGAGGCATATCAGTCTGTCAGCTCTGTTAATCTTTCCAATCAGTTCTGCCTTTTTATACAATTATTTCCATATATTTACAAATAAAAATATCGCAGTCAATACTATTACTTTAAGTGGGAAGGCCTTTGGTCGTGGTAACATCCCATTTAGTCAGGTCATTGAGGAAAGCTTCCCCGACATCCTTAGAAAGATGTTTAATCTGGTAATAAAGATGATAGTTTAAATCATTGAAAGCATAAGCAAAGGAAAAAGTTGTTTACATAATAAATGAACTAAGGCTTAATTTGTTTATCACGTCGCGGGTGACTCTCAAATGCATTTTATTAGACAATAAATCGAAGAATCTCCGTTTGTTTTCCTTCTGATTCCCAACAAGTAGAGTTCAATGACCATTATTAATTATTGAAACTAAAACGACATTTGCTCGAGCTACAGCATCCATTGTTACAGGGGCAACAATAACTCGCATTGGATGGTTTCTGTACATCTGCATAGTTCCAATAAGTTTAAATGAGTTTATAAGTTTAATAAGAGCATGAATCGCTACCATTTATGGGATTGTCGATGCTTACCCAGTGTGTTGGAGAGATGTTTAAAAAGAATCTAAAACAATCGAGTGACTGACGCCTTCTATTTTTCAATCCAATGACAAACATATCAATATGTTCTGTCCCTTTCTTGATTATTCCAAAGTGATTCAATGCACATTCGACTTATATGAAAATGACTCATAGCAATTATTATGTCATATCTGCATTTTGATGAAATAATTTTTATTAGATTTAATACAGTACTGAGCAGTAGACAAAAAAAAGATTATAAGTTAACTTACCTAGCTTGATATTTTTTCAAGCAGGTATCTATGACTTTTTGCATGTGTGAGGGTATGAGTTCTCTACTAGGAAACTCTATGGCTGAGTAGTCCACAACTGAATGTGCTGCATAAACTACACCAGGGAGGGCACCTTCGAATACAACAATTGCCCCATGTTGTTCCTCCTGTTTTTCTTCAGCCACTTCTGTTATACTGATCTCCGCCTCCTGTTCCCCAGCTTCATCGATCTCAGGAGATGGTTGGGTAATCGGCAATTCTTCTTCTGTCATTATTAGTAATGTTTTCACTTTCTTTCTCTTTACTACAATGAATGGGGAAACTACTACCCTCTTTTTTCTAGTGTCTCTAGACTTAATCCTTCAGACTAAGCTATCAAGAGGGTCTTCATGGATGTCTTCCTTTCCATGTTCTCCGTCACCTTTATTTATTTGTTCCCCTATTTCAATATCAGCTGCAGCTCATCTAATGCAGTCATTATCCCCTATCGATTGTTCTTCCCCCGCTTCCTCCATATAAGCAGGTGGTTGTTCTTCCATTGCTGGGCTTTCTTTCTTCCCATCAATTTTAGAACCAACAGGAGATTCCATGTAAACTTTATTTAATCTTTTCTTTATTTCTTTGATGTCCGTCTTCACCTCCATCATTGTATACTATATTTTATCTAATCTGTTATTTACAAAATCTTTGAATTGAAATAAAAATTTTTGTTGCTCCCTGAGAATTTGACAGATCTCTACAAAACTTATATTGGTCCCTGAATATCTCACTGAATGCGTAGGTTGCGGGATGCTGCGACCCGGGACAAAAATGATAACAATGTCAGAATCTGATGTCAGTGGTTCAGTGTGAGTTTCAGGTTCTGGAATGGACTTTGCAGGAAAGGAGATCCAGTCAACTCGAGGGGCAAATAAACTGTGCTCGTCATCTCTTAAATCGACAAATGAATCAAGAACCTGCTCAGTAAAACAATAAATGATATAAATTACCAAACATAACCCTGAACTTATAACATAAATTAATATTATTCATTTGTACAGTAGTCAGCCTCTGAAAGACTAAATGGATCCTTGCAGGGTTCCAACCTGTATTTATTGGCCACCTCAACATGTGAGGTCTGGCGTCAAGAATAGTTAATAGCTAGGGTTATCACGACTGCGCTCATAAAACCACAGCTGCGGAAACAAAAATAAATCAGGAATTCATATTACCCAAATAATAAAAAAATAATTCTTGGCTAGGGTTGGATAATAGACTAATCGTTAGAATAAATACAAATCCGTTCAGGTATCTCAATGGCTGACCCATCATTATTTTGATGACGCAGGTATTAACTTGCTCAATGAGGTAATCACATACCGTTGCGACCCAATTAAATGAAGAAAATATATTTAAATTCTCAGCAAATGAATAGAGCCCCGTGGGTACACTAAACTTGCTGGTAGAAAAGAATAAATTAGACAATAAAAATTTAATAATAATTCATCAAGTGAAGTGGACGACTCTCCGAGTGACCCCTTCAGTAGTTCACTCTTTGCCTGTTTGGCATCCACACCACTGACGGGATTTTTTGTCCCAAGTTGCTGCAAGTCCTCTGTCGGGCATGTCAATCAAAAAAGCAACTTGGTCTACATCAAAACTGAGCTCCTTCCCCCCATTCTAAATGTCAATCTATCCATATCCCAACAATTCAATATGTGCATAGTTAGGATGTGATCTTGAAGATAGGGGGGAGTTCAAAAAACTGATTCAGCTTAAATTTTTCCAGAATTGACCATGTCTCCAAAGAGACAATTGGCCGAACCTTGTTCAACACTTCTCTAACTGTTGAAGGACGTCATCTGCAATTCATAGACTGTTTGTTCATCAACCTACAGGAATAGGATACATTTTATTAATACTGAAAATAACTCATCAATCAGTCAAGAAAAACAGAACAATAACCAACAACTGCATTGATATTCCCTAAATCAATAATAACCCAATATTAACTGATTAATAACGAAAGAATAACATGAGAATACATTTTTAACTAATCCTTGCTCCTTTCCTGCATACAGTGGTTCAAGTTAGAGAAAATTAATGTTACGTCGAATAATAAATATAAGGATAATAAATATGTTACGTCGAATAATAAATATAAGGAATGTAGAAATATATACTCTTAGCTCTCTTGTTTTTTCCCAGTATCATTTCAACCTCGCATTGGATATACCTTTAAGTCTCATTTTTGCTAGATCATTCACATTGCAATCATTGTTATGTGATTTCTTTTTTTTAGTTTTTTTATTTGATTTAGGATCTTTCTCATATAATATATCCTCAACATCTACATATATTGTTTTTAATGATTCCAGCATATATGTCTCGGCGCATTCATTTCCTTCTACTTTATTAATTAGTTGGTAAGCAAACTTATGAGTGTGTGACCGAAAAAGGATTCCATTGGAAGTTTTTGCCAGACATTTGAGAGTCTTTCATACATTTGTATCCAAAACTATTATAGATATTTTTTTTGCCTTAGCTGATCATCTCAATAACAAATATTTCTCGGGAATCTTTATTAAATTTACCGCATTAAGAACGCGTAGAGAGTGAGCGCAAAGCAACCTCATCATTTCAAATTTCTTGCAACTGCAAGTGATCTCGCAATTAACCCTGTTAAATGTAATAATTCAGACTCTACCTGTCTCTCGATTATCCAAATTCCTAACATAGAATTCAGATGGACTATCAACTGAGAAATCAACAGTTAATCCACATAGCCCATGCAGTAACTCTTCCTCAAACATGGAGTAGAGCTTCCGGGTTTAATATGTAGCAGTTTGCCTCAACACTGAGCTTGTTTTAACCGCTGATGTAATAACATTCTGAGAGTTTTTGAAGTTTTCATCCTTCTCGTTCCTTCTCCAAGATTTCATAATATTTTCAAGAACCAGAAAGCAATCAGTGAGAGAACTAGTGGGGTTAGATATACCATGACATACATTATTTGTGGACTCACTTCTATGCATAGATAATATTCTCATTCCGAATATTTCTTTATTGAATGTTGTTGATCATTTATGTCTTATATGGTACAATGAATTTAGCCACACATTGTTGTGTAGGTTTCCTCGCTCAATCATTATAGCTCAAGTATCTTCAAACTCTTCTTCGGAATCAGTCACACCGCAATGAACTTTCGACGAGAATTTCTTATAGATATGCCATTGGAATAATCTATGTCTTGTGAATGGAAGACAATCTGCAATAGCTCTTGACATCGCTTGATCCTGATCTGTAAATATTGTAATTGGATGTTTATCATCCATTATACGAATGAAGGTTTTGAATAACCACTTGAACGATTCTATCGTCTCTTCAGATAAAAAACCAACTCTGAATAGAACGTTTTGCCGATGGTGGTTAATCCCAACGAATGGAGCAGAACATAAATTATACTTATTCAAATAGTAGCTAGTGTCGAAAATGATGACATCTTCAAAACAATCATAATCTAGTCTGCAAGACCCGTCACTCCAGAAAAAGCTTGTAAGTCTACTCTCGTCATCACTTTGGAAATCCCATGCAAACATGTTATCCTCAGTTTGTCGCTCCATGAATAATTTTAAGAGAGAGTTGGCATCACCATGTTAAATTCTACTTCTTCTTTCCCTTTGAATAAAGTTGTAGGTATCTTGCCTCGTACACTCCAAGTTTTCAACTCCCCAACCTCTGTAGCAAGAAAATTAAATGTGTTTGCTGCTCTAATCTCTGAACCTGTCATTGATCTCAGCAAATCTGCATTTAACTCGCTAATCTTCCAACTAAAACGTACGGTGCTTATCACCGGATTCCGCCAAGAGGATTCCGCCAAGGGGTGGTTATGACTTTCGATAAATTTCTTTATTGTCCAGTTGTCATCAACGTCAACAGCATAGCGAACCATTGCTTGACACCCAGTCCTTGTATCCACTTTTTTGTACTTCACCGTATTGGCAACCTGTGATTCTCTCTTACGATATACTTTTCCACAAATATAATCTTTCGACTTAATTTGTTTGGATTTAGCCCAGTAACTGTTGTGATCCTTGCGGACAATGAATCCAACATGATGTACATAAGCGCAATAGTGTTCGTAAGCTCCTACCTCCTTATGGACAATAGTATTAAGAAAACTATGAACAATTGGATCATTGCAATCATTTCTTGACCCAGGTAACTACAAATTTAAATTATACCACAGATAGTCAAATATGCAGATAAGAAGAATTTTTTTAGGTTATTCTTGGGTTATTGTTGGGTTATTATCGGGTTATTAGGTATTTCTTCAACAATAACCCGCAAATAATCCCAAAATAACATGATAATAACCCTCAAATAAGTGTAAAAGTTAATGAAAATAACCCCAATATATGCAGATAAGAAGGATTTTTTTAGGTTATTCTTGGGTTATTGTTGGCTTATTATAGGGTTATTAGGTATTTCTTCAACAATAACCCACAAATAATTCCAAAATAACATAATAATAACGCTCAAATAAGTATAAAAATAAATGAAAATAACCCTAAAATAACCTCAATATATGCAGGTAAGAAGGATTTTCTTTAGGTTATTGTTGGTTATTATCGGGTAATTAGCTATTTCTTCAACAATAAGTTCTTTAGGTTATTGTTGGTTATTATCGGGTAATTAGTTATTTCTTCAACAATAAGTCGCAAATAATCTCAAAATAACATGATAATAACCCTCAAATAGGTGTAAAAGTAAATGAATAACCCTAAAATTTATTGTTGATTTATTTTCGGTTATTGTTGGGTTATTCTCGGGTTATTGAGCATTTCTTTAAAATAACCCGATAGATAACTAAGTCCTAACCACAAAATAATTCAAAAATAAACTCACGACAATCAAACAAAAAACTGGAAAACGGATTCAATTAAGCAAGAAATCTCCGTTCCAAACGCATTGACATTGTTTTCGTAATTCATGCTCCCTATTTCTTCATTAAGAGAGAAATCTATTTCCATCAAAGCAGCAAAGTAACCGTAGAACTGCAATGACTAAACCCTAACAGAGCCAAAAAAATGCTTTTTGAAACCCTATTTTTCTACTGTAAATGACAGAATAGAAGTTTCTGAGGGGCCGAGGCGTACAAATCCAAAAAGGAGGGAAGACACCGAAAAGGCGTGATAATACAAAAAAGACGGATACTCGAAAGGCGCAAGAACATCAGGTCTGGTCGAGCTTCAGCGCGGCGTTATTTATTTATTTTTTTTATTACGTGGAAATGCAGGACCATGTTGTCGAATTTAAATGGACTGCGGACGTAGAGAACCGTCTGGTGTCCTTAGGGAAAAATTCGCATAATGGTCAATGAACCTACATCCATATATGACATATCCTTATGGCTAAGATAAGGCATTCTATGTTATGAAATAAAAAGAGAAAAGAAAATGAAAGTTATATTGAGATTAATCAAATATATTGATAGTAGGATTGAATATTTAACATTACTTTTAAGGATTTCTTTAACAAACTTACCTAAATATATGTCATATTATTCTTCAAATTCACATTACAATCATCGATAAGCGATGCACCAAACTACTCTATGATTATCTTTTAATCCTTATTTCCACTTCATAATTACCATATCGTATTGTTTTCTTATCATAAGTATTAAAATTTTATATTAGAATTATTTATCTTGGTAAGCTTTATAGCTTGCCAAATTATAATTATGATTGTTGTTAAAGGGAGAGAGAAGGATAAGATTAAGCAAGAGTGATGATCAATTTTTGAATTTATAACCCAATATTTTGATACTTAATTTTGATGTAGGATATAGAACATAAGAAGTTAATGCATACGATAAATACTTTATATTATGAATATAAACTTTGATGTTTATTATTAGTTCTATAAATGAATTAATAGAATACTTTGAAATGCTTCCATATAATTAAATTATGATAATTTATTGAACTTTTGTGAGTCAAAAATTATGATAATGTTTATGTTTGAACCCTTTAAGTGGTTGTGTTTATCATAGACTATATTATAATGGATGGAGTTCAAAAATGGGTATAGGTAAAATATTCAATTGGTTGAATCATACACCGCCCCTGATGTCTTACGCTTAATCAAGAGAGGTTGTCTTGGGCCTAACAAAAAATAAAATCAGAGTTATTGAATGTTGAGGATTAAACACAAAAGCATGACTAGATTTAGTTTCATGAAGAGTAGATTAAAATTGATATGAATATCAAACATAGATAGGTATAGTATTCATGAGTGAGCAATGGGAATTTTTTGCATTGCATATTTCATGTAATATATTATGCATAAATATGAGATATTAGAGAATTGAACACAAAGTATGATTAGATTTTGTGACATAAAAATAATAGATTAAAAGTGATATGAGTACAACAAAACATAGGTAGGTATAATCTTCCTAAGTGAGCAGTGATAAATTCTCGTATTGCATATTTCATGTATGAGTATACAACAACAACAACAACAACAACAACAACAACAAAACTTTATCCAACTAAGTGGAGTCGGCTACATGAATCCTTTTTCTCCAATGTGTCCTATTGAGCGTCCTATTTTTATTTAATTCTAATATATTAAGATCATTTTTTATACAACATGCCTAAGTCTTTTTAGTTCTACCTCTATCTTTCTTAACATAAGTCGAATCTAAAGCATCTACTCTCGCTCCACGATCATCAGATGGTGGACGTTAAATGTGACCAAACCATCTAATACAACTCTCTCTAATCTTATCCTCAAGTGGAGCTACACTAACCCTGTCATGGATACATTCATTTCGCATTTTGTCAAGCAACTCATTCACCTACGCATTCTCATCTCAGCAACATTTAACTTAGTTTTATGCTTCTCTTTTTAAAGGCCAACAATCTGCGCCACAGAGCATTGCAAGTCTCATCAACTTCTTATAAAATTTTCATCTAAGCCTAATTTTTTTTTCTATCACACAATAGGCCCACAATAGGCCCGATGCAATCCTCCACTTCAGCCGACCAACTTGAATTCTACTAATAACATCCTCATCTATATCACCATCACATTGAACAATGAATTTCATGTATGAGTATAAGAATATAAATTTTATGATATAATAACAAGTTGTTAGCATAACTGAAAGCATACATGAAGGATTCACGGCCACTCAACACAGAAATTAAGGTGCTTGAGAGTGCTGCACCAATTTGAGGAAGTAAGCTCAAAGCACAAAAATACATGTTATGTTAGAACTTGAGCCATGATGTCTCACGATACAAATGCAAACGATTAAAAAAGATGTGTAAAAGATTAAAAAATGCAATCATTTATTGGGTCTACAAAACCTATATACAAAGAACACCACCAACACATACAATACAAGTATTAGTACAAGTGTTGATATCACTATGAAGATTAACAAGTTCGTTGTTTTATTTTGGAGAGTAAAATTGCTTATGTAAATGAGGAATAAATTATATATTTGTTGAGGACTGGATTATCAAAATTAAATAAGAACTTGAATGGTTGAAGCATCCAAGTAATAGATGAGTATCTTTAGAAACCTTTGTAATGAAATTTGAGGTAGAGCATAGGTGAAGAGGCTAATATTTGGAGAATTTTGATAGCAAACATGAAGAATAATTCACTTGAGATGAGTTTGAGCATGTTTTCAAAAAAATGATTTATTTCTCCTAATATAGTACAAGCAATACAAAAGAGTTTTGTAAATCCGACCCAAAGAATGAAAATGGTGATGAGTACAACATGAAGTTTATATCATTATCCATATTAGAGGTGTAACGAGTTAAGTTCAGCTTCATTTAGTACACAAATCGAGCCGAGCTTGAGTGATAAGCTCATCCATCAAAATGCATGGTCAGGCTCTCGCAGTGATGATAACATGCCCGTAAGCCAACTTGTGAGCTCAAGCCGAACATAAAATGATCATTATCAGATTGGAGATGTAATGAGTTGAGTTGAGCTTGATTTAGTAAATGAATCAAACCGACCTCGAGTCATACCTAACTTGAGTTTGGCTTGTCCATCAAAATGCAATCTCAAGCTCTCGTAGTAATGACAACATGCGGTGAGCCACATAAAATTATCATCATAGCTCACCAAAAAAGGTATCTGAGTGATCAGTGGTATGAGAAGAAGGATAGGTGCCACGGCAACTCGCCAAATAATGCATCGACGTGACCATCGGCTGGCTAGTTGAGCTGGTTCACAATTAAACAAGCCAAGTATCAACAGGCTTGAACTCAAGCTAGTTTAATGAGTTTGAGTATGAGGTCAAGCTCAAGCTCGCAGCTTGATAAGCTCAACTCACAAGCTCGTTAACATGTTCAAGCCAACTCATGAGTCACACCCCTATTCCAGCTATGCTCTACAATTGATTACTATCTTATGTGAAAAAAGTTATAGATTCCCAAAACTAGTTAAAGATCAATTGCATGAGTATTTGATTCCACTTTGTATCAATGATTTTGACGAGTTAATGGAGAGTGCATGACTATTCTCATAGTCAATGATATAATTGCATTAAGATAAAGTTGAAAAAAATAAGAGACCAGCAGACACTAGGAATGGTCACATCAAGCAGTAAAGGTTTATTTATGAACAAAATAAAAGAAGGAAAGACAATATGTTAACTTAATTTGTAAAATTGTACTACATGTGAGAAGCCTCGTGCAAAAAAATATTTGTTGAATTCAAGTATATGCTTTCTATGTAGAAAGCTATGATGAGAATTTGCCCGATAAAATTCAGACTGATAGAAGGAAAAAATAGAGTACAATGTCAGTGAAGCATATGATTGGAAAACCTACTATCAATAAACCAGTTGTGAAGGAGTACAGATAATATCTAAAAATAATGTGAGATCAATCCCAGCACGAGTATTTGATTTAACTACTCAAGAAGCTAAGGAGTCTATGCAAGTGGTGACAAATATGATTAGTAATTCATATTTAATTGTTGAATTAATTTTTGATTTTGGAGTTTTGCAGTTTTTCTTGTCTAAGTTGCTCTTTAATAAGTTGTATATGAAGCCTGCAAATCTTACTCGTGGCTTATGTATTATATTACTTACTAGTGATAGCCTGCACACAAGTATTTTATGTTCTATAGATATTGTGATAGTCGGTAAAATTCAAGCCTGATTTGATTTTGTGATTTTTATTGAGTTTAATGTGATTTTGGGTATGAATTAGCTGGCTAAATATTATGATACCCATTGAGTGTTGGAAGAACAGAATTAGATTCAACTTGCTTGATGATAAAAAATTTTAGTTTCAATAAGAAAAAGGGGTAGTGTCGCCACTATTAGTAGGTAATGAAATAGATGAAAGTTGGTGAATTGTTATTCTTGACTAAATTAAAGTAATCAAAGATACAATAAAATATATAAGTACTATTCCCACAGTGAAAAAATATATTGGTGTTTTCTCTAAGCAACTTTTTAGTTTGTCACCAAAAAAAAGTTGATGTTTATTATATATGTTAAATATAAAACTGAGCTTATAGAATGACAACTAAGGAGATACAAGAGTTAAAGAGTCAATTATCCTAGTTGATTGAGTTCATGGAGCCTAGTACATCACCTTAGACTGCACTTGCTTTTTGTGAGTGAAAAGAAGGCACCATGACACTGTGTTGATTACAGTGAATTGAAAGAATTGATTATGAAGAGAAAGTATCATCTCCCAAAAAGTAATGATTTGCTTGGTCAATTAGAGGGAGCTTCAATATTTTTTAGAATTGAATTAAAATCTAATTATCATTAATTAGGTTGAATGACAAAGATATTAAAGATAGCATTTGGCACAAAATCTGAGAACTATGATTTTTTTTGTTATGCTTCGTGGATAAGCAAATGCCTTAGTAATATTTATGAATATGATAAATGGAATCCTTAAGCCTTGCATTGATCAATTTGTGATAATATTTATTGAGGAGACACTGGTGTACTCCAAGAATAAAGATAAGCAAGCTAACCATCTGAGAATTATTTTTGAGTTTGTTGAGGAAGCATAAACTATATGCCAAGTTTTCTAAATATGAGATTTGGCTAAGGAGTGATGCATTCTTAGAGAATAACATAATGATCCTACAAAGTTAAAAGCAGTGATAAAATGGTAGTGTGATTGAGATTCAAGATTTTCTCAGAATAGCTTACTACTACAGAAGATTTATAAGGGGTTTTCACAGATTATGTTGCATTATTAGACTGAGTCATAAGAATATTATAGTTGTTTGGAATAGTGAGTGTAAGGAAAGCTTTCTGGAACTTAAGAGATGTTTGCATCTATACTAATTTTGACAATTTCATCTAGAAGAGAGGGATTTCAGCTACACAACTATATATCTTTAAAAAGTATTGGTTGGTTTCAATATAAAGTTAAAAGCTGCTTGTCTAAGGTACCAAATATTTGATATCATGTAAGATGAATTACCTGATATAAAATTGAGCTTTACAATCCTCGTAGACCGATTTATTTTCTTGGTACCCAAACTCTTCCTCCATCACTTCACCAAGTGATCCCAAAGAAACATTTTCCAACTCTTTAGAAAGTGCATAAAGAGATTTTCCATTTTCCAAAAATATATGAGCATTTTGGTTGTGACTTTTTGCACGTGCATGTTTCTCAAATTTCAAAGAAGATACTACCTGCAATTTGTAGATACAATTCAAACAAAAGATTCATATGTTGACTTAGAACATCAATATACAGTCAAAACTCCACAAAAGTTTCAAAAGAAAGCACAGCTAAACAATCAAAAACAAAATCTTAAAAAAAGAAAGAGCTTGCGGTAGAGAAATCATAATAAAGAGTTGTGGTAAAATATTTCTGGAAAGAAACCTTGCTTCAATGACATTAAAAAAAATTTTACCTGTTCAAAGTTGCACAATGTGCAGCCACAACATATTCCCGAAGCATTCAAAAGTCCCTGAAGCTCAAACTTGCAAATATTCCAGCCAAAAAGTTTAACACCAACGTAAATAAATCCAAATATAACAATTAACAATCTGAAAAGCACATTAACTTACATTATCTTTCTTGTATTTAACAAGAGCTCCTGCAAAAACTCCAGTGGAAAGCAAGTCTGGGACGCTACAAAGCTTACTCTGCGCTGCAAATTTAGAGATCCTGTCCTCCTTAATTGGAGTTTTTGGGTTAATTTCACAGGAAACTGATGTTAATGCACCCAAATGTGAAGCCATCTGTTCCAAACTATCAGAAGCACTACATTCATTTAAGCTCCGTCTCCTTGAAGTAAATGAAGTGGACTTTCTAGCTGATCTAAGTTTTTTCTGAAAACTAAAAAAAAAAAACAATTTCAAGTTTAGTAGAAGATTATTTTTCTTGGTTCATTTACATGAAAAGCACACAATTCTTATGTATTGACATATCTCAAACCTAAACTTTCATATTTACACACATAGTACTCAAATCATTTAACATCACATCAAAAATAGCACTTTTACAATTTTTAAAAGTGAAATGCACATTTTGATGCATAGTTTAAAGCCCCAAAGTTCTATGTATGAAAATATGAAAGTTTAGTTGTGAGAGATGTAAATACATAAGAGTTGCGCGCTATGTATTTAAATTTCCCTATTTTTTAATCTCGAATTCAAGTAATAACTCACCATACTGTTGATAGAACCTGCTCAACTACACTCAATAGAGGCTCATTATTAATCAAACCAAATAACCGTCTTCTTGAATCAAACGAAGTGGATTTTCTAGCTGATCTAGGTTTCCTCTGAAGGCTATAAAACGAGGGGAAACAAAGAGATGTTTTCAAGTTCAGTAGAAGAAGAACTTTTTTTTCATCTAGTTCCATGAAATCACTCACCATTTTGTTGATGGAACTTGTTGGATTACACTCAACAGAGGCTCATTGTTAAGAAATCCAATACCAATTGGCGTCTTAGCTTTAGTTTCTGCTTGAGCAAAAACAACTAAAAATGTTCAAACGTAAGAGAAGTTCCGAGGACTGTAAGAAAATATAACATCAATTAAGAAAGCTTATGGTACCATCTTCATGAAGACTTGCTCCACTGCTAAAGCCAAAGTTATCGGATAGTTCTCTTTTGGTGACAGCTGCATCGTTCTCAAATTCAACTTCTGAACATTCCTGAACAGACAAGTGCGTGAAAAGAAAACCTTCTTAACAAAAATGAAAACAAAATATAAAAAATATGATCTTTACTTGGTTTTTCTCGGATATGCAAGGATCCGGGAGCTCCTCGCTAAAGCCAATGTCGACGAGATCGTCAACAGTGGAGAAGGCTCTATTATTCTGAAGCTTCTCCTCTAAAGAAGAAATCTCACTGCCAGACAGAAAAGGAGGAGATTCCTGGACCGCAAACCTTCGACTTCTCCTCTTGTAGAAAAACAGAAATTTCTTTCTCCTCCTAATATAAACGTTTACCATTCTCTTGCTATCAGGTCTGTCGAGGCTTACAGCAAACCAAACCAAAGAAGGATTAGCAGATGGTATGGACGGCGAACCAAATTGACGCGAAGGCTCGGCGACTGATTGAGCACGAAAGGTGGGAAGAATTTGAAAGCCAGTGGAAGCTCCGCCGAAGAAGGACCGTAAACCCCAAAGAGTTATCCTTCCGTGGTTGATACAAGCGATGGGGTGCGTTTGCGATAAATTATGGGGAAAATTTATTCCCTCCGGTCCCATTTCCACGAGTTCTTATCCAACGAAAAGATAGACACTTGGAACAGTGAGCCCCACAATTTAAAACATGGGGAAAATTTATTCCCTCCGGTCCCATTTCCACACTTTAAAAAATAAAAATCTCTTTTTTTTTTTAATGTGAAGATCGGATACTGCACGTATGATATCCATATTAAATAATTTTTTGCATTTAGGGCAGCTGTGCTAATTTTTTTCTTTTCAAAAAAAGTTATGATTTTTTTTAGGATATTTCTTTTCAAGCCGCTATAGCTGTCTCACATATGAAAAATTATTGCATACATTTATAATACGCAAAATTACATAAGGTCGCCCAATTAAAACTCATCTTATCCCAAAAAGTCTATGACAGTAGGCCCAATTTTAAAAATTTAAAAATGTTTAAAATGTATATTAATTAGGTGTCATTTTTCCATTGGAGGTCGTACCTACAGCCTCCGGATGGAGAAATCGCTCTTCACATGCACCCTTGTCATTTGGGGCATGTTTTTAGAATGTGTTTGGTAGTGCAGATTTAAAAGAATTTAAGATTGGATTTAGACCCAAACATTAAACAAAGAAAGTTAAATTCTATGTGGCCTTAGATCAAACTATTCTGTGTTTTCATTTCGTTCACCCACGTTCTGTCTCTTTTATGATGTAAATTTGAATTTAATAAATTCAATTGCGTAGATAATTTATTATGTTGTTGCTTGAACTCCATCTTCGTCACGAGCTTCATCTCTGTCACCGGATTTGTTGGATTTGATAAATCATATTTACTTATGTAGCCAAACACCATCTTTGAGACTTGGTAAAGTTTTTGAGAGTAAATTTTGTAATCGGCTAATTTTGATTATTTTGATTAAATACATAGCATTCGAAAATTTTTAATATTTATAAATTTAACATTCTCTTTCAGCATTTTTTTAGATTCCCGCTAGAAAATTTAAATACATAATAAAATCCAAATTCTTTTTTTTCAATTTTATCAAATTCTCAATGATTTAATCATAACACGTGTAAATACATTGGTTTGGTAATTAAAAAAACTTAAATTTTAATTTTATAAATATTAATATTTTAGGTGAAGAATATATAATTATCACTTCTAAAAATTATAAATGATATATTATACATTAAATATCATTTTAGATAATTTGATAATTACTTAGACTACACTTAAATATAATTATTTGTATAACTAGAACCGAGGTAATTTCATAAATTATCGAGCTGCTGCTTATATGCGTGCCCAGGGGTGTAAACGAGTCAAACTTGAGCGAGCCTAGGATCTGTTCGTGTTATTCATAAATTATCGACTTATTCAATTGTTTTGTCATTTGTGTTCGTACTCGAAATGACTCATGAATAGTCTATTTATGTTTGGCTCAATATGTCCGAACTACGTTTGAAATTTGCTCTGTCACAAAATTGAAAAAAATTAATCCTTCTCAATTTGGGATTAAACAAAAAAAAGGCATTTCAGACAGGTTGACAAAAAAATAAAATATTCGACGAAAGCAAGACTGTGAGACAGGCCGCATCTTATGCATATACAGAGGGGAAGAGGAGGTGAAAGGGAAGGGTGGGATTTCTGAAAATTTGGTCATTTTCCTACATTCTGCCCAATTCTTATGTATTTGCATATCTAACACCTAAATAAATAAAGCACACCGAAAAAGTGAGATTTGTGAAAATTTTATGAGCATTTACATGTTAGTTACATATCTAACATCAAACTTTTATTTTTTTTCTACAAACTAAATGTTTTATATCATATCAAAGATAATATTATTTTAACTTTTAAGTATTATTTGTTTTTTTATTTAAATAATTCGACCCAATACGAGTCGAACACGGCTGAGCAAAAGTTTGTATGTGTCGGCCCGTTCATAAATCGAGCTCAAAAATTTTATTTTT